>NW_026918429.1:0-155000 GCF_032062105.1 Saccostrea cuccullata | reverse complement strand
GCGCCCCCCTTAAATCCGCCACTGGGTGGGACAAAACTACTTAAATTAACTTAAATCTTTTTTTCCTTGAGCGTGGGTCACAGATTCTCTGAATTAGCTTGTTTTGAAGTTTGTAATCAAGACAACCTTTATTTTTTTTTTCGAAATAAAGTCCTTCAAGAACATTTACCTCGGTATTATACTTAGGTGTTTGATTCCCACTCCGTCTCATCTTTTGCAATCTTCACAAGTGCCCTTTCCTCTTGTAAGCACTTTACTAAATAGTAATCATCTCCTTATCATATATGTATACAGCTTTAACCACACCGTTCTGAACAAGAGGAGTGATTTCTGCTAAAACTACTAGAATCTAGATTTCAATTATTAGACTTTGAAACCGATATCTCAAGTTTCACAACGATTTAATTGATTGATATTGTTTAAAGCCGATTCGACAATACTAGCATCTCAGCCATATTTCGGCGGTGAAAATTTATGTCCAGGTTTGATATATTTTTTTTAGTTTCTCTGGTGCCCCAATGAGTCTTCTTTTGTTCGAAAACCAGATAAACGTGCCAAAGGGTTTGTTATCCTTGACACGGGGCACATTTTAACGTCCCATCCTACGGATTTTTAATTTTAAAATATTCATAAAAACATAAATTTGCAATTTAAAATGTATACTAGTATATCTAAACCTTAATGTAAAAATCAGTTTCTTGCAAGTACTGTTAAATTGTACTCGGACTTTTATTTGTAAAAGGTACATGCATTGTTTGCTAGTCGAAATCGTTAAGATTTTAATCAATTATATAACTGCATTTTCGCATTTTTTGGCATCTTTTTAAACAATTAACAAAAGTAAGTAATAATTTACTTACTTAAGAGATGGGTAACCCAAAGCGTAACAGACGGACGGACATCCCGATTACTATATACCTTCCCGCTTTTCAAGCAGGGGGTATAATGAGTTGGACCCAGTATTTTAAACTTTTTAGGTCACCTGAGTAAACTTTACTCAGGTGACCTATTGCTATCCATTTTCGTCCGTCGTCGTGCGTTAACATTTGAACATTTTCAGCTTCTTCTCTGAAACCACTTAACCAATTTCCACCAAATTTGGCATAAGGCATCTATGGGTGAAGGGGAACAAAAATTGTGCATTTCATGGTCCCTGCTCCCCTGGAGCCTGAGGGGCGGGGTCAAAACCACTAAAATTAATGCAATCTTTAAAAATCTTCTTCTGTATTTGTTTTGTTTAGAACATATTTTATTGACAAGCAAAAGGATAAAAAACAAGTTCTAACAACTTACTAGTTCTTCTCCTTAAATTTCTTCTTCTGTACTCCTGGACATCAAGCAGTCAAACTGTTAGCATGAATGTAATAACCATTGAGTCCTCTACCAACATTGTGAAATTGATGGCCCCAGGATCAGGGGTTCCAGTGCTAGAGCGGGGCTCTATTGCTTACATAGTGAAAATGCATTATTTCCTTGAAAACCTTCTTCTCTGCTCTGGGTATTAAATAAACTAAGTAAGTACAAAGTTATGCTGAATAAGAGTGTCTTTTCCAAAATTGTGAATTTGATGGCCCAAGGGACAGGGGTTCTGGTGTTAGGGTGGGGCTCTATTGATTATATAGTGAAAATGCATTATTTCTTTGAAAATCTTCTCTGCTCCTGGGTAATAAATAATCCAACTAAATACATAGTTATGATGAGCAAGAGTGCCTCTACCAAAATTGTGAATTTTATGGCCCCAGGGTCAGGGGTACTGATGTTAGGCCGAGGCTCTATTGAATATATTGTGAAAATGCATTTTTTCGTTAGAAAACTTCTTCTCAGCTCTTGGGTATTAAATAAACCAACTAAGTACATAGTTATGATGAGCAAGAGTGCCTCTACAAAAATTGTGCATTTTATGGCCCCAGGGTCAGGGGTTCTGGTGGGGGGAGGCTCTATTGATTATATAGTGAAAATGCATTACTTCTTTGAAAATCTTCTTCTCTGCTCCTGGGTAATAAACAAACCAACTAAATACATAGTTATGATGAGCAAGAGCGCCTCTACCAAAATTGTGCGTTTTATGGCCCCAGGGTCAGGGGTACTGGTGTTAGGGCGGGGCTCTATTCAATATATTGTGAAAATGCATTATTTCTTTAGAAAACTTCTTCTCTGCTCCTGGGTATTAAATAAACCAACTAAGTACATAGTTATGATGAGCAAGAGTGCCTCTACCAAAATTGTGAATTTTATGGCCCCAGGGTCAGGGGTTCTGGTGTTAGGGCGGGGCTCTATTGATTATATAGTGAAAATGCATAATTTCTTTGAAAATCTTCTTCTCTGCTCCTGGGTATTAAATAAACTAACAAAGTACATAGTTATGATGAGCAAGAGTGCCTCTACAAAAATTGTGAATTTTATGGCCCCAGGGTCAGGGGTTCTGGTGTTAGGGCGGGGCTCTATTGATTACATAGTGAAAATGCATTATTTCTTTGAAAATCTTCTTTTCTGCTCCTGGGTATGAAATAAAATAAGTACATAGTTATAATGAGCAAGAGTGCCTCTACCAAAATTGTGAATTTTATGGCCCCAGGGTCAGGGTTGGGGTGTTAGGGCGGGGCTCTATTGATTATATAATGAAAATGCATAATTTTTCTGAAAATCTTCTTCTCTGCTCCTGGGTATTAAATAAACTAACAAAGTACATAGTTATGATGAGCAAGAGTGCCTCTAACAAAATTGTGAATTTTATGGCCCCAGGGTCAGGGGTTCTGGTGTTAGGGCGGGGCTCTATTGATTATTTAATGAAAATGCATTAATTCTTTCAAAATCTTCTTCTCTGCACCTGGGTATTTAAATAAACTAATTTAATATAAAGTTATAATGCCTCAACCAAATTTGTGAATTTCATGGTCTTTGTGTACGGGGTTTTGCCATTCGGTGTAAGGGGGGGGGGGGGAGTCTTTTGAATATGTAATGAAAATAATACCTTTGTTCCTTGAGAATCTTTTCCTTTGGTCCTGGGTATAATGATAATGATCCAAGCATATATATATATTTATGAGGAAGAAAGGTGCTTCTAGTAAAATGGTTATCTTCATGCCCCCTGAGTCAGGGGTATCGGGGGGGGGGATTCATAGTATGAAAATAAATTATTGCTTTGAAAGCTGCTCTTAGGTATTAATCAACCATTTATGATGAAATAAAATCTATTATAAAATTTCCAAAATTTTGAAATATGTGGCTCCAGGGTCAGTGCTTCCTTTGGGGTGGGATGCACAACTGGTTATAAAGTGGAAGTGCATTTTCTCTTTGGTACTCTGATGTACCCGTGAGGTATTACTAGTGAGCATTGGCTCAATGACTGGGTATTAAGTAAATAGTGTAAGCATGCTAAGTTTATAATTATGATAAGCAATGGTGCCTCTTTCAAAGTTGTGAATATCATGGCCTCTGGTTTAAAACACGAACCAAATTCAATTGTTGGATATTTGTTACATGATACTCAGGTGACCTATAAGGCCCGTGGGCCTTTTGTTAAAGAATGGAGTTTTTGGGAAATGTTAATCTTAACATCTGCCATGTACCAAGTACATGGATCAGTGTAATTATACCCCCAACTTGAAAAGCGGGAGGGTATATAGAAATCGGGATGTCTGTATGTCCGTCTGTTTGGGGTACCCATCTTTTATCCGCAACTCCTCTTATACCACTGAATGAAATTTGATGAGACTTTCACAAAATCTTTATTACATATTGCCATTGTGCACTTATTTTACTTTTTGAACCGACACATATTTTGGGTTTCCCATAGCAAAACGTGACAATGCCATTATATTCTTACCTATGACGTGAGGTGTGGTGGCTTCTGAATAACATAGGAAACCACGAGTTATTCCTCTCTACATGTTACCGTAAAACAATATCGAGAGGAAGATTTTACCATAGCAAAACATGGGCACTGCCGTTATATTCATATGGGAGGTGGGAGGTATCATTTAGTGAGCTCATTGCTCACAGTACCTCTTGTTTATGATTATAGTCGATCCAGTAGCCCTTTTCCTTCTCGGAATGACACACATTACATCGTTCCGTCAGCCCAACTACAAAGAAAACGATTTTGTGATTTCACTGCTGGTTTTGCATGCAGATGGTCTGGCTGATATGGTATAGGTAATATCCGTCGTTTACTTTTGGATTTTTATGAAGAGACTTACTTTTACAATCGACGACTGACTTTAACAATTTGAACAGAGGCAAACTCCAATTACTAAAATGTAAAAGTCAGCCATCGAATGTAATAGTAAGTCTATCAAAATGAAGAAGGAGAGGAGATCAACAAAAAACACCTAAACGCTAAGGTGAAGAGGGATATTTGAAAGCAGAATTTACTGTTATTTTGGTACTTGAAGATTTAGATGGGGGAGAAGGTGGAGGGGAGGTGGAAAGACATCGTCGGATACTCCTGTAGCATTACATATAAAACCAGAGGTACTGTGAGCAATGAACTCATTAAATGATACCCCCGCCTCAAGTATGAATATAATGGTAGTGTCCATGTTTTGTTGTGGGAAACACTCTTACGCAGAGTGTATGGCGCGGATCAAAAAGTAATTTTAATAGAAGATGTTTTGTTGTTGGAAACCCAAAACATGTGTCGGATCGAAAAAGTAAAATAGAAGGTGCACAATGGCAATATGTAATAAAGATTCATCAAATTTCATTCAGTGGTTTGAGAGGAGTTGCGGATAAGAGATGGGTACCCCAAACCGTAACAGACGGACGGACATAGCAATTTCTATATATCCTCCCGATTTTCAAGCGGGGGTATAAAGAGATTGATTGGGATAGGTAATCTGTACACACGGAGGTGCAGTTGGATAATGTACATGTAGATTGCAGAATAAGTGGAATTGGATGTAGAAGACGGTGCGCATGTAAAAGATGTAGAATTAGAGATGGTTGTGTAGTACCAGGTACATACTAAACGCAAAGGAATACACGGGGAGAAGGAGGATTTAGTATGAAGAAACAAACTTTTTATTTATAAATAAAAAATTAAATAATTACATTTCATACAATCATACCTGGTATACATGTATAACACACTCTGATGTTACCTCCTCAAAGATTGGTTTGCACTAATGGCTCATTTTTCCAGAGAGTATTCTTATCAAAATGGCAACTTCGAATTTTGTTAATGTTTATAAATCCCAGTCCTATAAAATTAAATGTTTTCAAAAATAAGAAATTGAAATTGCATTTCAAATAACCATACTCTTCCTAAGAAGGGTGTGCATAATGTCTCATTTTTTCAGAGGATGCTTCGAATATTTTTTCTGTTGTTTATAATCTCTGGCTTGTAAATAAGTCCGCGGAGCATTGAAAATATGCTGCTTCCATAATTTCCATCAGTTATACAGTCAACACATTTAATAATAGACAATTACATGGGCGGGTACTATTCGACACGGACGCCCGAGAAAACATTGGATTGAAATTCTTATTGAATACTGTTCGTTAACTCCATATCCTTCATTATATGAAATGCATTTTCAATCCACCTCAGATACGCTAGAAAGCACGGTTTTACTTGAATTTGACGTGTGTATATATTAATGTTCCATCCAATATATGAATACAGGACAATTCCCAGTTTAGCTTGGACGTTCAGTAAGGCGTGGCATTCTCAACAGTACATTAGTTCTGAAATTTACACAGCTTTCCCTCACTGTTGAAAAATAAATGCCAATTAGTTTATCGAATTACAAATAACATTGTCTCGTCCGGCAAAGATGTGGACCTTAAGTCGTCTCATCGTTGTCAACAACAATTAAAAGTTCCTGATTTTATTAATTTCTTAACCAGTGAGAATCTATTCGCCTTTTGACAGACGCTACTTACGTAGCGCCGAGAATATATCACGCCTTACTGAAAGTCCAAGCTTACCTAAGAATGGTTCTAAGAAAATATATATAGGAATAACGTTTCTTTCATATATCACAAAAAATGTAGAAACTTTGCAGGATCAAATCTCCTTTATAAACTCAAAAAATGATAAAACCAAACAAGAGGCCCATGGGCCTTATAGGTCACCTGAGTATTAAGTAACACTTTCCAACAACTGAATTGGTTTGTTTTAATTCAAAGGCCATAAAATTCAAAATTTTGAAAGAGGCGTTATTGCTTATCTTAACTTTATACACTTAGCTTGCTTACTTTGGTTACTTAATGCCTAGAGGTAGATCAGAGTAACTAAGAAAAATGCATTTTCACTTTATAACCAGTTGTACACTCCACCCCACAGGAAACACTGACCCTGCGGGCACATATTTCAAAATCCTGGAAATTTATCATAAACTTTATTTCATCAGAAATGGTTGATTAATACCAAAAGGCAGATTTCAAAGCAAAAATTTATTTTCAGACTATGTAACCCCCCACCCCCAATACCCTGACCCAGGGGCCCTGAAATTAATCAGTTTGGAAGAGGCACCTTTCATCATCATTAATATGTACTTAGAACATTAGCATAATACCAAGAGCAAAGAAAAAAGTTTTTCGAAGAATTCATGCATTTTAACTATATAATCATTGGAGCATCACCCAACACCAAAACCCCTGACCCTGGGGCCCTGAAATTCACAAATCTGGAAGAGGCATCCTTTCTCATCATAACTTTGTACATAATTCATTGGTTTAATACTCAGGAGTAGAGAAGATTTTAAAAGAATGTATTTTCACTATATAATTAATAGAGTCCCACCCTAACCCATGAACCCCTGACCCTGAGGCCATGAAATTTACAATTTTGAAGAGGCACTCTTATTCAACATAACTATGTACTTGGTTAGTTTGTTTAATACCAAAAAGCAGAGAAGATTTTTAAAGAATTTATGCATTTTTACAATATAATTAATAGAGCTCCGCCCCAACACCGGAATCCCTGCCCCCCGGGCCATGAAATTCAAAATTTTGGAAGAGGCAGCCTTATTCAACATAACTATGTATTTGGTTTGTTTATTAAACACCCAGGAGCAAAGAAGAAGATTTTCAAAAAATAATGCATTTTCACTATATAATCTATATAGCCCCGCCCTAGCACCTAAATACCCCTGACCCTTGGGCCATGAAATTAATAATTTTGGAAGAGGCAGCCTCATTCAACACAGTTATGTATTTATTTAGTTTATTTAATGCACAGGAGCAGAGAAGATATTCAGAGAAATAATGCATTTTCACTATATAATCTATTTATCACCGCCCTAGCACTAGAACCCCTGACCCCCAGGGCCATGAATTCCACAATTTTAGTAGAGGACTTAATGCTAAATACAGTCATGCAAACAGTTTGACTGCTTGTTGTCCAGGAGTAAAGTAGAAGATTTTTAAAGATTGCATTAATTTTTGTGGTTTGGCCGCATCCCTCAGGCCCGAAATGGGCAGGGACCATGAAATTCACAATTTTTCTTTACCATCATCCACAGATGCTTTATGCTAAATTTGGTTGAATTTGAGTGGTTGCAGAGAAGAAGCTGAAAATGTTAAAATGTTAACGCACGACGACGGACGAAAACAAACAGCAATAGGTCACCTGAGTTTACTCGTAAAGCAATTTATTCAAGAAGTCCTCCCTTTAGTAGATGTTCAAATTTTTTCTTTTCCTTTAGTAAAGTACAATTTCAAATATGACGAGTGAACTTGGTATTTTGAGACGTGCTCAAGTTGCAGAGGATATAGAGCAGCAGTCAAATTTAATGTTGCATCGAGATACAACAAAAAAAAAATGGAAGACACTTTTACGGTGTGGAAGTATCAACCACTGAAAAAGAGCTCACATTGGGTTTAAAAGAAGCAGCCGATTCCAAAAGCTCCACGTTTGTCGATTTCACCAACGAAATTCTAAATAATTCTGTTAGTTGTAATAAAGGTCAAATGAAAAAAAAGAATTCAAATTTTATGATGGACAGGAGTGCCACGGAAGAAAAAGTTAACAAAATTCTTGGAACCAGTGTAAATAACGACACATTTCATTCTTTAGATTGGGCCAGTTCATCCCCTTCTCCAATTCTCAGATGTCTTTCTTAAGGAAATATGCAAACATAGAGAAACATAAATTCTTCTTCCTAGTCTGAATCAAACACGTCTCTCCTTGTTTAGTTTCTTAACTTTTCCATAAAGATGGCTCTGGAGATCCTCTGCTCACATCCACCTACATTAAAGATACTCTCAACATTTCAAAAATTACGATCATAAGGTACCGAGCCCTAGATTCAATACTGTGTTTTTTTTTAATTCTGCAAGAACATTTTATCTAAAGAAAAACATTTTGCAATATTTTTCTTCTATAAAAAACATCTTTAAATCATATCCAGAATTTCATGCTTTGTGCTTTGCAAAATGAATGCTTTCTTGCAATTGTGATATGTCTTGGAATTCTTTCCCTAAAAATCACTATGACCGTGCAACAGGTGATGTTCTATCTCAACTGCAAGATGATGGAGAACACGTCTTGCCTACATGACTAAAGCTGTACGAATAAGTATGAACAATCCTATTGCACAACCAGAAAAGAATTATTAGCTGTTGTCTAAGGGTGAAACGTTTACTGAATTTTGTAAACGTTTAAACGAACAGCAGTAATCGAAACGGCACCGTTTAAACGGAAGAATTTTTTGTGTTGAATTTTTATGGCTATTTACCACTGAAACACTTTCTTAATAAACCATTTTTTCACTTTCATTTAAGTATGTGTTGTTATTACTATTTATGTACCTTTTTTTAGAGCAGAAGGGTATGAAGCCCATTAAACTAATACATTTATACACCGTCACGTAACATTGCATTAGTGGTTTGCTTGGCTACATACCGGATACAAAAAGAGCATTGTAAAATCAAACCTGCAAAGACAGACCTTTTAATCCCGAATTAAGTATACCACGATCTGCTGATTGTAGCAAAACACTTGAAAGACTTGTGAAAACGTATTTATTTATTTAATCAAACTCAATTAAATTTTACTTTTCAAAACTCAAAAGTCAAACCACATACAAAATAATTGAACAAACTTGCAATAGTAACATCAATCATCGCGAAAGTTCAAAGTTAAAACTGTCAGTCATCAAATATGGGGAGTGTTGGCAGTGAAGGCATTCCTGTTTCGGGTGTTTCTTGATTTGGCCGAGGAGGGGACTTTGGTTCCTGTTTCACCTGAATAATCTCGGGACCGGGAGTAGATGATAAAGTTTCCTGAGCTACTGCAATTGCAATTTTTTCCTCTTGTTTCAACTGCTTATTCAAGAAAACAAGCTTGTCGACCGAGTCCGAGTCAAGCGATGCTCGCAGCTTGGTAACTGTGCCCCCGGCGGTAGAAAATACGCGCTCTGAGGAAACCGAGGTCGCAGGAATGCAGAGTAATTTCCGGGCTAACATAGATAGCTTCTTGTAGGTTTCAGTATTTTTCTTCCACCAAATAAAAGGGTTGGATTTCCTATTTACAATTTTTTCCGACACATATAACTTGATTTCATCTTCAATTGTTGCCGGGGCAACAATTTCACAATCAGTTTCATAGTATTCTCCAAGCAAGTACGACATATCATCCTGATTAATACGCCCACGCTTGGTCGTTGGTTCATATTCTTGTGAATTATTCTGTAAATCCGAACAGGATTTTTCAGCAGCTGGTTCATTGGGTAGAATATCAGTTGTGTCACGCTGAAAATAGGATTTGATTGCTTCCTGCACAACAGTTCTCTTCTCCTCAGACAAAAAGGGGAGGGATTTGTACCGTGGATCCAAGAATGAGCAAAGCATCGGAACGCTTTCAACTTCAGAACCAATTGAAAATCTGCTTTCCAAATCAGACTTTACGTGTCTCTTAAATGAGGCCACGGCAACGCAATCCGAGTCCGTGGAAGTTAGGTGTTTGTTGAGTAGGCTGTAAAGTATTGGATATACACCACTTACATTTGGGTACTCCTCGCTGCACATCACTCTTGTCGCCATATAAAATGGCCGCAGCACTGTTATCATTCCTTCCAAAATTAACCACTGTCCATCACTTAAGTCGAGAATTCTGGCGTCATTTTCTTTGGTAACTTTTTTATCATGCAGAACAGCATACACAGCCATACGTTGCTCCTGCAGACGCTCAAACATATCAAATGTACTATTCCAACGCGTAGGACAGTCAATGATCAAATTGTTCTCAGGGAGGGACATTTGTTTCTGTCGAACATGCAATTCGTTAGTAGCAATAACCGATTTTCTAAAATGAGAAACAAGTTTCTTTGTTGCAGCAATTGTTTTCGATAGAGAACTCGCATTATCGAACCCACCGCGAATTGCTAACTGCAATGTGTGAGCAAAGCATCGAATGTGTTCCCACCGAAGATGCTCAACACAGGACACCATATTCGAAGCATTATCCGTCACTATAGCACATATCTGTGTGTTGTTAACTCCAAACTCATTTGAAATTGAACGGATTTCATTTGCCGTATTTTCTCCTGTGTGTCGCTCTGTAACTTTTCTTGTAGCTAGAACCGAGTTACGATAGTTCCATTGGTCATCAACAAAATGAGCCGTCATTGTTATGTAACCTTCTGTCGCCAGACTAGTCCAGTGATCAGACGTAAACGCAACAGCAATTTGGTTTTTAATGACGTCTTTTAAATTTTGAACAGCATCATTGTATTGGAGAGTGACATAATTTGAAACGGTTGTGCGGGATGGAACTTTAAATTGCGGATTCAGCTCTGTGCAGAATTCCTGAAACCCTCTCCCCTCTACAATACTCAATGGTCGTAGATCACGTGCACACATTAATGCTAGTTTTTGTGTAATTTTCTGATATTTCTCTCTTGTGACTGATAGAAGAGGAGATCTGAAAGCAGTTATCGGTGCTTGTTTTAACTGCTGGGCGACTGGTTTGCTTAAGTTAGTCGATTTATGCTTGAATTTAATGTGGTTCATCATAGTGCCTGTGCTTCCCCCTGCATAAGACAGTTCAATGGCACAAAGATTGCATTTAACCTTCTTTTTACCATTATTTTCAATAACAGTAAAATATTTCCATACCTCACTCCTTTTTTGACCTTCATCAGTCATTTTTTTTTAATTTTCTGGCGTCAACAACTTTGATATACTAATAAAAAAAATTACACGATAACAATGATGGATCCGGTTTACGTTCAATATTTTAAAGCTCTATATTCAACAATTTACCGTTATAAGCATGACAATTTGTATTTTCTTAGCAATAAAACGCAGCATTAAATGTTATTTATTTTAAAACATATGCTTGGAAAAATAAAATAATATACTGCTAGTTTTCGCTACTGGGAAATCGGAATTAAAAACGTTAGACCGCATTGGGTTTTAAATAGTTTTGTGAAATATTGTTTCCGGTATCGATTAAAACAGAAAACAATTGTTCGTAAGTAAATTTGTAACAGACAGACTGTGTTTTCTTTGGTAAATATAAAATAAAACAACTTGTTTGTGTCAAATTTTATTTCTGGTAGACATTGATTATGACCTTCGTGTAAACGTTTACTCAATTCGTAAACGTTTAGAGCATTTAATCGAAACGTCGCCGTTTACACGTGTAATCGTTTCGCCCTTACTGTTGTCAATGCCCTGAAACATTTCCATTCTTACTTGTATGGTCAAAAAGTGCTTATCCGCACTGACAACTCTGCTGTGAGTTGGGTAAGGAATCTAAAGAATCCCACAGGACAAAAGGCTAGGTGGTTGCAAGAACTTGAGAACTATGATCTAACAGTCACCCACAGACCTGGTAGAAAACATACGAATGCTGACGCCAGTTCAAGGAACCCCTGCAAAGTTTGTGTCAGGCAGGACAATGAACAGGAACAAGAAATACTACTTGAACAATTAACAGATGATACTGTCAGAAATTCTACTAGGGGAAAACAACAAGAAGTATCTGTCGAGACTGAAGCTCTACTGGATAGTACTTCTACCAAGGACTACAGAGAAAAGTTGGGAATTGAAACTTTACCACTGCAATAAATAGAATGATGATCCTGATTAAGTCTCTTATGTTCTTAGTGTAGTCTACTTGCATACCACATTAAATTAAAATCAGACTAAAACTGTAGTTGGAGTAGCATTTTGAGAGCATTTAACAGAAATTTCTATTTTTAGGTCACCTGAGTAAACTCAGGTGACCTATTGCTATCTGTTTTCGTCCGTCGTCGTGCGTCATGTGTTAACATTTAAACATTTTTAGCTTCTTCTCTGCAACTACTCAACTGATTTCCACCAAATTTTGGCATAAAGCATTTATAGGTTAAGGGAAACAAAAATTGTGAATTTCATGGTCCCTGCCCCCCTAGGGCCTGAGGGTTGGGGCAAAAACCACTAAAATTAATGCAATCTTTAAAAATCTTCTTTACTCCTGGACATCAAGCAGTCAAACTGTTAGCATGAAATGTAATGACCATTGAGTCCTCTACCAAAATTGTGAAATACATGGCCCCAGGGCCAGAGGTTCTAGTGCTATGGCGTGGCTCTATTGATTATATAGTGCAAATGCACTATTTCTTTAAAAATCTCCTTCTCTGCTCCTGGGTTTTAAATAAACTAACTAGGTACATAGTTATGATGAAAAAGTATGCCTCTTCCAAAATTGTGAATTTTATGGCCCCAGGATAGGGGATTCAGGTATTAGGGCGGGGCTCTATTATGATTATATAGAGAAAATGCAGAAATTCTTTGAAAATCTTCTTCTCTGCTCCTGGGTATCAAACAAACTAAAAAGTATATAGTTATGATGAGGAAGAATGCCTCTTCTAAAATTGTGAATTTTATGACCCCAGGCTCAGGGGTTCTGGTGTTAGGTGAAAATGCATTATTTCTTTAAAAATCTTCTCTGCTCCTGGGTTTTAAACTAAACTAACTAAGCACATAGTTATGATGAAGAAGAATTCCTCTTCCAAAATGTTGAATTTTATGGCCCCAGTGTCAGGGGTTCAGGTGTTAGGGCGGGGCTCTATAATGATTATTTAGAGAAAATGCAGAAATTTCTTGAGAATCTTCTTCTCTGCTCCTGGGTATTAAACAAACTAACTAAGTATATAGTTATGATGAGGAAGAATGCCTCTTTCAAAATTGTGAATTTTATGGCCCCAGGGTCAGGGGTTCAGGTGTTAGTGAGTGCTCTATTGATTATATAGTGAAAATGCATTATTTCTTTAAAAAACTTCTTCTCTGCTCCTGGGTATTAAACAAACTAAGTATATAGTTATGATGAGGAAGAATGCCTTTTCCAAAATTGTTAATTTATGGCCCCAGGGTCAGGGGTTCTGGTATAAGGGCGGGGATTTATTGGGTTTTAAATAAACTAACTAGGTACATAGTTATGATGAAAAAGTATGCCTCTTCCAAAATTGTGAATTTTATGGCCCCAGGATAGGGGATTCAGGTATTAGGGCGGGGCTCTATTATGATTATATAGAGAAAATGCAGAAATTCTTTGAAAATCTTCTTCTCTGCTCCTGGGTATCAAACAAACTAAAAAGTATATAGTTATGATGAGGAAGAATGCCTCTTCTAAAATTGTGAATTTTATGACCCCAGGCTCAGGGGTTCTGGTGTTAGGTGAAAATGCATTATTTCTTTAAAAATCTTCTCTGCTCCTGGGTTTTAAACTAACTAACTAAGTATATAGTTATGATGAGGAAGAATTCCTCTTCCAAAATGTTGAATTTTATGGCCCCAGTGTCAGGGGTTCAGGTGTTAGGGCGGGGCTCTATAATGATTATTTAGAGAAAATGCAGAAATTTCTTGAGAATCTTCTTCTCTGCTCCTGGGTATTAAACAAACTAACTAAGTATATAGTTATGATGAGGAAGAATGCCTCTTTCAAAATTGTGAATTTTATGGCCCCAGGGTCAGGGGTTCAGGTGTTAGTGAGTGCTCTATTGATTATATAGTGAAAATGCATTATTTCTTTAAAAAACTTCTTCTCTGCTCCTGGGTATTAAACAAACTAAGTATATAGTTATGATGAGGAAGAATGCCTTTTCCAAAATTGTTAATTTATGGCCCCAGGGTCAGGGGTTCTGGTATAAGGGCGGGGATTTATTGATTATATAGTGAAAATGCATTATTTCTTTAAAAATCTTCTTCTCTGCTCCTGGGTATTAAACAAACTAAGTATAAAGTTATGATGAGGAAGAATTCCTCTTCCAAAATGTTGAATTTTATGGCCCCAGGGTCAGGGGTTCAGGTGTAAGGGCGGGGCTCTATAATGATTATATAGAGAAAATGCAGAAATTTTTTGAGAATCTTCTTCTATGCTCCAGGGTATTAAACAAACTAAGTATATAGTTATGATGAGGAAGAATGCCTCTTTAAAAATTGTGAATTTTAGGTTCAGGGGTTCAAGTGTTAGTGGGTGCTCTATTGATTATATAGTGAAAATGCATTATTTCTTTAAAAATCTTCTTCTCTGCTCCTGCGTATTAAACAAACTAAGTATATAGTTATGATGAGGAAGAATGCCTCTTCCAAAATTGTTAATTTATGGCCCAAGGGTCAGGGGTTGTGGTGTTAGGGCGGGTATCTATTGATTATATAGTGAAAATGCATTATTTCTTTAAAAATCTTCTGCTCTGCTCCTGGGTATTAAACTAACTAAGTACATAGTTATGATGAGGAAGAATGCCTCTTTCAAAATTGTGAATTTTATGGCCCCAGGGTCAGGGGTTCTGGTGTTAGGGCGGGGCTCTATTGATTATATAGTGAAAATACACTACATCTTTGAAAATCTTCTTCTCTGCTCCTGGATATTAAATAAACTAACTAAGTACATAGTTATGATGAGGAAGGATGCTTCTTCCCATTTTTTGAATTTCATGGCTCAGGGGTTCTGGTGTTAGGGTGGGTCTCTGTTGGTTATATAGAGAAAATGCAGAAATTCTTTGAAAATCTTCTTCTCTGCTCCTTGGTATGAAGCAGATGAACTACCAACATAACTATGATGAGCAACGGCCATTCTGCCTGAATTGTGAATTTCAAGGCCCCTGGGTCAAGGGTACCATGGGGGGGGGGGGCTCTACTTATATACTGAAAATGAATTAATTGATTGAAATCCGCTCCTTGATAAGTAAGGGTGCCTTTTCCAAAATTGTGAAGAGTCAGGGGTTCATGTGTGGTAGTGGCACTACTGAAAATAGATTTTTTTGTTCCCCTAGTCTGTCTATGGGTATTAAGTAACCAAAGTAAGCATGCTAAGTGTATAGTTATGATAAGCAATGGTGCCTCTTTCAAAGTTGTGAATGCCATGACATCTAGTTTAAAACATAAACCAAATTCAATCGTTGAAAAGTTGTTGCATGATGCTCAGGTGACCTATAAGGCCTATGGGCCTCTTGTTATTAACCAAGGCGATAATGTTCATTGAAGTCAAAAACCTATTTGTAGAATTATGTATCTTTGTGTAGTCTACTTGTGTGCCAAGTTATATTGAAATCAGACCAAAACTGTAGGAGGAGTAGCATTTTGAAAGAATTTCAAAGAAATTTCTATTGTAGCAACCATGGCAACACCGTTCATCCAAATCAAAAACCGATAATTATGTATCTTAGTGTAGTCTACTTGTGTGTGCCAAGTTATACTAAAATCAGATCAAAAACTGTAGGAGGAGTAGCATTTTGTCTGTCTTTAAACAATTTTGAAAAACTGTTTAAAGACAGACAGACGGACGGACGTCGGACGCATTACTATCGCATAAGCTCTTCTGGTCTTTGACCAGTAGAGCTAAAAAGAAACTACTGTAAAATCACATATTTTCGTGGGGTCAAATTTTCGTGGTTTGAGGAAAAAATGTTGGTTCGTGGGGATTTGATTTCGTGGATGAAGAACTTTGTAGTAGTTGTGCACATGAAAATTGACATTTCGTGGTGGATATAAATTCGTGGGTCTCTTCATACCTCGAAAACAACGAAAATTAAACCCCCACGAAAATAAGTGATTTCACAGTATCCATATACAGATTTTTGGGAGGTTCAATTTCTATTAAAAGGGTGGAAGCCAAACACTCTTAGGCAAAAACAGCTAGAGGATTACAATATAGGTCCAATTTTAATAGCCATGGAAGATGGTGACAGACCCCCCTGGAAATCTATTTCTAACCAGTCTGAAGTTTTGAAGACCTTGTGGCGTCACTGGGATAAGTTACGGATAATGTTAGATATCGTAGATGGGAAGATGATGACAGTATCTCCTCTAC
Source organism: Saccostrea cuccullata (assembly GCF_032062105.1). Classification (NCBI taxonomy): domain Eukaryota; kingdom Metazoa; phylum Mollusca; class Bivalvia; order Ostreida; family Ostreidae; genus Saccostrea; species Saccostrea cuccullata. The sequence goes on along the minus strand of NW_026918429.1, from coordinate 138,754 downwards.
AGACCAACTTGTTGTTTCAGAATGACTGCAAAAACACGTACTTCACCATTATCACGATGCATCTTCTGCGGGACATCTTGAGGTTGAGAAAAGACTAGAAAGAATAAAACAAGGCATTCTGTGAAAGACTATGTTCATGATGATTGCTATTCTTGTGACCACTGCGCATCCCGCAAACAATCGAAGATGAAAAACCATGCCAAACTGGGATCTTATCATGTAGGAAACCAATGGAGAGAGTGGCTGTATATATTCTTGGTTCTGTAACCAAACAAGGAAATAAATACATACAAGTTACTATCCTTCAAGAAAAAAAGGACTGCAATACGAGGACCATATGCATGTGTTTCTAACCGAAATTCACTTTAAGAAAATTTGTAGGTATAGTGAATATTCACATAGGTTTGTTCACATTTTCTACAATGATCTGCCTACTTATGACTGATTGTAGTCTCAAAGCAAAATTGTTAAATTTTATCTCCGATTAGCCTTTAGTTTTGTAAGTTTAAAAAATCGGGCTTTTTAAGTATTTTGATACATGTAACCCATAATGGCTGGGGCTTGACACCCGTTCTAGATTTATACGGAAGAAATATGGGAAAAATAAATCTGATGGTACACGTGTAGCATAGCTCTGTAGTACGCAGAATTTTTGTTGTCGGAGCCCCCCCCCCCCCCCCTTAAAACCGCTGCTACAGACCTCTATCAAACAGCATTTGGATTGCTGAAATATCAGATTATTTTGCGAGCATTGATGCACAAAACTAATGCCGTTGAAAATTGTTCTAGCTTACTAGTCGTTGAATGACGTTTTTGTCCCCCGCTTTCGCGAATGCGAGGGGACATTAAATCTCATTCGTCTGTCAGTCTGTCCGTCACAAAAACTTTAACCTTGCCCATAACTTTTGATTGAGAGTAGCTATGGCTTTCATAATTCACATGTTTATCCCTTGTGAAAAGACCTTTCTTTGGGTACCACCAAATTTGACCTTTCGACCTTGACCTTGGATTTTGTCCCACTTTTACTAACTTTTACTTTAGCCATAACTTTTGAACGGTAAGGACTAGGGCATTTATATTTCACATATGTATTTTTTGTGGCAAGGCCTTCCATTGGATACCAACAAGTTTGACCTTTTGACCTTGGAGATTTCCGTACTTATACAAAAAACTTTAACCTTGGCCATAATCTTTGAACAGTTAAGGTTAGGGCTTTCATACTTCATATATGTTATCCTTGTGAAAAGATCTTTTATAGGATACCAAAAACTTTGACCCTATGACCTTGAATTTGGAGTTTGACCTACTTCTAAAAACAAACCTTGACCATAACTTTTAAAGGGTTAAAACGAGGGCTGTTATACTTCACATATGTAATCCTTGTGACACGACCTTTCAATGGATATCGAGAACATTGACCCTTTGACCTTGACTTTGGAGTTTGACCTTTTTAAAAACGATGACCTTGGCCATAACTTTTGAACAGTAGACTATAGGACTTTCACATATATTTGTTGTGGCAAGGCCTTTCACTGGATACCAACAACCTTGACCTATTAACCTTGACCTTGGAGATTTTTGTACTTGTGAAAAACTTTAAACTTGGCCATAACTTTTGAACAGAAAGGGATAGGGCTTTCATACTTCACATATGTAATCCTTGTGAGAAGACCTTTCATAGGTTACAAAGAACTTCGACCCTTTGACCTTGACCTTGGTTTTTATCTTTTTATGCTATGATTTGTGACCCATTGACCCTGACCTTCACGATTGACCTTATTTTTCAAAAAAAAAAATCCTACTTCAGTGATAATTTCTAGATTACATATGATAGGGCGTTCATATTTGAGACAATATGTCATAAAAAAATGACATCTCACCTCCAAAGACACCGAAAGCGGGCGACCACAATTCTTTGAATTTGCTTGTTTATTCAAGTTGTTAAGTTACTTGTATCTATGTACTGCAAGTTCTTCCTACTTTTTAAACTGCTGTGCCATAGAATCAATATTAGTTTGTATATAAAAGTATATGTTTAAGAGAGAAATTCGGATCCTCCAATGAATAAATAAAGACGATAGTCGGATTTAAAAGCGCGATTTGCCAATGAATGTTACATTTTAATATTCGAATTATTCTACGGGCAAGTTGCCTAAGGGGCGAACTCTCTAACATTCTCGCGCATGCGTAACCTGTCGTTTGCCCATAGTATCCGGTTTTACCTCGCTTATATATTGACTGCGTGAAACTAAGGGTCCAAGCAACTAGTTATGATTGACTGGATTTTTTTTTCAAAATGGACGGAAGCTGTAGCTTTTCCTAATCAAGAAGCAAATACTGTCGCAAAGGCTTTTGTAGATACTTTTATTTTTCGTTTCGGCACTCCATTAAAAATCCATTCCGATCAGGGTCGGAACACTGAATCCAATGTTTTTCAAGAAATGTATGATCTGTTGCAAATTGACAAGACTCAAACAACTACATGTAGTTATCACCCTCAATCAAACGGGAATGTAGAAAGATTTAACCGAACATTAGGTGACATGCTTTCTATATACTGTAATAATTAAGAACCAAGATCAATGGGACCAGTTTTGCCCCAAGTTGTTATGGCTTACCGAGCCTCTGTACAGTCTAGTACTGGACAGACACCAAATGCCATGATGCTGGGAAGGGAGATAACCATTCCTATGAGAGCTGTTTTAAGACAACCTGTACCTGGAAGTAACAAATGTTCATATGAAGAAAATTACATCACAAAACTGAAAAGAAGCTTTGTCAAATATATGATCTCGGGAGAGAAAATTTAAGCCAAGTGCAATATACCAAAAGAAACAGTACGATGTTAAATCTAAAAAAAAAACGTTACAAAGAAGGACTAACTGTTTGGCTCCATGACACTACAAAGAAAAAGGGAGATACAAATTATCTACCAGAAAGAAAGGGCCATAAGTAGTAATCAAGAAAATTGATGACTTGACTTACCTTGTTAAAAAATCCAAAAATTCAATGGCAAAAATCACATCATATTGACCGTCATCTACCATACCATGGTAGAAAAATAATAAAGAGGTATCAACCTCAGTAAGCTGCGTTTCCATTCCACTCAGTTCTTGTCATCGTCGCAAACCACGGTCAAAGTGTTCGATCCCCTCCCATTCTGGAGAGAGCTACATATGCGGACTCCGGACCCTGGCTTGAGACGATGAGTTCTTGTATGCAGAAATAAAAGTGAATGCTGTTTTTACTACATTAAGTTGTTATTTTTTTTTTAATAATGGATAGTATTCACAAGATGCTTTCGTATGTACCAGATTAATTGATCGTCATACCAAAGTCTACACTAAGTACTCCTACAAATTTATACCATGTTTAATAATTATCTACTGGAGAAAAATCAAATCAATTAATTTAAGCTAATTTATATCCTGATAATTATTTTAATGATGTATACATAAACAAGTGATCCACGTGTTTTGTGTGAAACTGTCCTTACAACAATACAAACTGATTGTAAGTACTTGGCACTGTTATGCCACTAATTAACTGTTCAAAGAATAATTTATTCAACAATTATTACACTCTTCACACTTTAAGAGTAATCCGACAGGAGTTTCTTTTATTTATTTTTTTAAAATCAAATCTTATCCCTGGTCAACGGTACGAACTTGATTCAATTTCAAATAAAACTTTTCTCATTTTTCTCTCTAATAAATGACTGCATACTTTAAAACCGAAAATTCGTCGAATCATATATATATTTACAGTCAAATATCAACTCATCGAATGAATATTCAAATATTTGTTGACATCCCTGGTAATAATAAATTTAATTTTGGCTTGATCAACCCGCATGATAGATTAAAGGGTTGAGATTATTACGGTTTTTTAGCTCTACTGGTCAGAGACCAGAAGAGCTTATGTGATAGTTATGCGTCCGTCCGTCTGTCTGTCTGTCTGTCCGTCTGTAAACAATTTTTCAAAATGCTACTCCTCCTACAGTTTTGGTCTGATTTCAATATAACTTGGCACACAAGTAGACTACACTAAGATACATAATTCTATGTATCGCTTTTTGATTTCGATGAACGGTGTTGCCGTTGTTACTAAAAATAGAATTTTTTGTGAAAATCATTCAAAATGCTACTCCTCCTACAGTTTTGGTCAGATTTCAATATAACTTGGCACACAAGTAGACTACACTAAGGTACATAATTCTGTGTATCGCTTTTTGATTTCGATGAACGGTGTTGCCGTTGTTACTAAAAATAGAAAAATTTGTGAAAATCATTCAAAATGCTACTCCTCCTACAGTTTTAATCTGATTTCAATATAACTTAGCACACAAGTAGACTACACTAAGATACATAATTCTATGTATCAGTTTTTGATTTCGATGAACGGTGTTGCCGTTGTTACTAAAAATAGAAAAATTTGTGAAAATCATTCAAAATGCTACTCCTCCTACAATTTTAATCTGATTTCAATATAACTTGGCATACAAGTAGACTACACAAAGATACATAATTTTATATATCGGTTTTTGATTTCGATGAACGGTGTTGCCGTTGTTACTAAAAATAGATTTTTTTGTGAAAATCATTCAAAATGCTACTCTTCCTACAGTTTTGGTCTGATTTCAATATAACACACAAGTAGACTACACTAAGATACATAATTCTTTGTATTGGTTTTTTTAATTTTAAAGAACGGTGTTGCTTTTGTTACTAAAAGTTGAAATTTCTGTGAAAAACATTCAAAATGCTACTCCTGGTACAGTTTTGGTCTGATTTCAATATAACTTGGCACACAAGTAGACTACACTAAGATACATAATTCTGTATATAGGTTTTTGTTTCAATGAACGGTGTTGCTGTTGTTACTTAAAAAAGAAATTTCTTTGAAATACATTTAAATGCTACTCCTCCTACAGTTTTGGTCTGATTTCAATATAACTTGGCACACAAGTAGACTACACTAAGATACATAATTCTGTGTATCGTTATTTGTCATTATTCTATTTATTGCTTTTGTAAAGTTTTATATCCCAACTGCTACTTTTCTCTTTCTTTATTATAAGTACAAACCAGTAGAGCTTCAGTCTTGACAGAGACTTCTGGTTTTAATTTGGTTCCAGAAAAGGAGAAAATAGAAGAGAAACTGAAGTATACACAAATCAGCAGCCTAAATTTAAACCAAGGTGCAGCTAATCTGAATCATATCCTTTTAAATTAATAAATGCTGAACCTGTTCCGGGCCTTGTACCTGAACCAATATTATTCTCTTTTTTTAGCTTACCTGAGCTGAAAGCTCAAGTGAGCTTTTCTGATCTCCCGATGTCCGTCTGTCTGTCTGTCCGTTCCGTAAACCTTTAACATTTTCAACTTCTTCTCAAGAACCACTGGGCCAATTTTAACTAAACTTGATACAAAGTATCCTTGGGTAAAGGGGAGTTTAAATTTCTAAAATGAAGGGCCTTGTCCCCTGAAAAGGGGAGATAATCAAGAAAAGACAAAAATAGAGTGGGGTCATTAAAAGATCTTCTTCTCAAGAACCACTGGGCCAGAAAAGCTGAAACTTATGTGCAGGCATCCTAGTGTAGTGTACAATATAATTGTCTAAATCATGACCCCCAGGGGTAGGGCGGGGCCAGAATAGGGGATTCAAGATTTACATTTAATATAAAGGAAAAATCTTTAAAAATCCTCTTCTTAAGAACCACTGTCCCAGAAAAGCTGAAACTTATGTGCAAGCATCCCTGAGTAGTGTAGAGTATAACTTGGGGGTGCCACAATAGGGGATCGAACATAGAAATATATAGGAACAATCTTTAAAAATATTCTTCTCAAGAACCAATGGACTGAAAATTATGTGGAAGCATCCTTAGGGTAGTGTAGATTCTAGAGTATAACCAGAAGTCTCTGTCGAGACTGAAGCTCTACTGGTTTGTACTTGTAGCAAAGGAAGAGAAAACTGCTAAAGTTGGGAATTGAAACTTTACAACAGTAATAAATAGAATAATGATCCTTCATAAAGTCTCTTTATGCTCTTAGTGTAGTCTGCTTGTGTGCCAAGTTATATTGAAATCAGACCAAAACTGTAGGAGGAGTAGCATTACAGAAATTTCTATTTTTAGTAACCACGACAACACCGTTCACGGAAATCAAAAAAAGATAAACATAATTTTGTATCTTAGTGTAGTCTACTTGTTTGCCAAGTTATATTGAAATCAGACCAAAACTGTAGGAGGAGTAGCATTTTGTAAGAAATTTCACAGAAATTTCTATTTTCAGTTACCACGGGAACACCGTTTATCGAAATCAAAAACCGATACACAGAATTATGTATTTCAGTGTAGTCTACTTGTGTGCCAAGTTATATTGAAATCAGACCAAAACTGTAGGAGGAGAAGCATTTTGAAAAAAATTCCCAGAAACTTCTATTTTTAGTAACCACAGCAACACCGTTTATCGAAATCAAAAACCGATACACAGAATTATGTATCTTAGTGTAGTCTACTTGTGTGCCAAGTAGGGCTGGGCAATAATATCGATATTTCAATATATTGCAATACAATGACAAAGAATATCGTATCGCAATACGATTTTGTAATATCGATATATTGGCAATATACTTAGATTAAGGAAATTTGTCATTAAAAATAAAAATGGACTTATGAAAGTTTGTTATTAAGCCAAACAGTAAGTCAGAAGTTGTTTTGTTGGAACATTTCAGAGCATAACTTAACTGAAATCAAAAAGATTTTTTTCCATGTTGGTTACTTATCATAGTTATGTACATTCTGCATGTAGTTAAAGTAAATTTAGTACGAAAATGCCATTTTTATTACCTTGAAAATATTGCAATACATATCGCAATACGGTTTAAAATATCGCAATATATCGCAAAACGAAATCTCGGGCCAATACCCAGCCCTAGTGCCAAGTTATATTGAAATTAGACCAAAACTGTAGGAGGAGTAGCATTTTGAAAAATTGTTTACAGACAGACGGACAGACAGACAGGCGGACGGACGCCGGACGCATTACTATCGCATAAGCTTTTCTGGTCTCTGACCAGTAGAGCTAAAAATCATGACAGCGGATATTGTTTATCTGAAATTCAAACAAGAGACATGAAAAAAATATACAACACAGAATACTGAAAGAAAATATTTGTGAATTAAGTTAACGGGGCCGACTGTACTTTTCATTGCGCAGTATTTTGTGCATCATAGTAAAATGAAGCGTAATTACTGTTTGAAACCAACTGTTTTCACTTGATTAATAAAATTTAACAAAAATAAAAAACTACAGGATTGAAAATGTAAGTAAAATTTTATATAAATGAATTTTTAACCGATTTTGCAATTGATAGATAGGCTGACGTTGTTATAGTGTGTGTTTGACGTTATGATAAACTGAAGCTATTAAAGAAAGGATTAATAAAAATACTATTATAAAAAATTAAACATAGGTTCTTGAAATTTCAAACATAATAATTCAAATACAATATTGTATTACTCATCAAATATGTCAATTGTAATAATTAGTTTTGTTGATTGTAGGTGGGCTTGTAGGCTTTCTGACAAGTCCTATTCATCACGTAAGAAGATGATGCGGCACTATCAAGATAAGCACGAGGATATTATCCGATGCAATACATGCAATCATGAGCTCCCAAGCTCTAGTAGTCCAGTAAAGAAGAAGTATTGACCTTAAACAAATTGCAACAAAAAATTTTTTTACAGCAGTTCAAAGGTGTTCTGTTAGTAATCATAATGAGAAAAATCCACTTCAAAATATTGTAATTTAAAATATTTTTTTATCGAATAAAACTCGCTATATTTTGCTTACGTTCAATGTCTTTTATGCGCTACCGTACCTCAAGTTTATGACGTATTATTGGTGGATCTTACGTCAACAACATCATGAGAGATGAGAATTTATGAGAGTTATTTGTACCTTGCCGTATTTCTAGGAGGTAAGTTATAATTGAATATGCAGTAAAACATTGTAAAACATTTTTACATGTTTTGATCCTCTTACATTTAAAAAATAATCAATCCACAGCAGACGTGAATAGGTCAGTAGTACGATCTCGAATACGATGGCATATGTTATAAATGCCCATATTTATTTAGAAAAAAATAAAAGTTTTCATTTAATTTAAGAGTTATATTGTGCTGCATTAGATAATAAAGCCTATCTTTTATAATTTGTGCGAAATTAAACCTAATCGTTGGGGGTCATACATATTGGAAAAAAAAATTATGGAACGCAATTCGAGTCAAAAATTAACAAAATACAGCATAAGGCTTCATTTCTTTTTATTTTTTTTTTCGCAATGGAATAATGAATTTCTTTTTGAATAAATAAGATGATTATATTCATCAAATACAGCGTATGTAATTGTATTTCAACTTTAAATGTATGACGTATCCCAATCTCATTCATTTTAAAATTAATTTTGTTTTAAAAATCAATTTGTTGATATAAATGTACCTTCTATAATTATAAACTCAGTGTATTGCTTGAGATTTAAAGTTAAAATCAGAATTTAATTGCCGATTTTACTAATACTAATTTTGATTGATCAAGAGTGACAAATGTAACATGTCTACAAATGTATTTTCTTTTCAAACCTTTCAGCGATTATGGAGGTCTGCAAAATATGTCACGGTCCCCTTGCTACCAGCAGCACTGTATGCCTGACTTCGAAAGGAAGCAAAACTATTAATGCAGCGAGTGAAGAAAGAGGACAGGACATACTTTGTATCCCTGGTGATGTCGTTCATACAGACTGCAGAAAATTCCTTACTGATAAGAGAAGAATTCTTGTAGCAAAGCGGAGAATAGCAAATTGCAACGATACCCCAGAACCTCCAAAACTCAGATCTCATTCATCTTTTGACTTCCGGGACCACTGTTTGTTCTGTGGATTTCCAGCTAAAATAAATGACAGGAAACGTGGAAACGATGCTTTTAGTGTTAGAACATTTGAATTTCAGAAGACCATTGGGAAAATTTGCGAAGAAAGGAATGACAGTTGGAGCCGTGAAGTTAAAGGAAGGCTGGGAGTTATAAATGACTTACACGCAGCTGATGCTGTATATCACCAAACCTGTAGTGTCAATTTCCGTACCAGAAAAAACATTCCAAGCACATTTTCTCCAACACCAGCGAAACAAAAAAAGGAATGTACCTCAGGTAGACCAGTAGAGCTCATACAACAGAAAGCATTCATGAAAATAACTGATTATTTAGAAGCAAATGACGATGAGCAAATTACCATAGTAGATCTTGTTAAAAAAATGGAAGAATTTTGTGAAATCCCTTACAGTGTTGTGTACATGAAGCAAAAGCTTCAACAAAAATATAACAAAGACATTGTCTTCACTGATGTGAATGGCAAAGTGGATGTTGTCACATTTTGTTACACAGCTAAATCAATTCTTCATGACTTCTACATGCAACAGAAAAAAGATCCTGAGTCAGACAAGATTGCTCTAATAACCGCTGCATCCAAGATCATACGCAGTGACATTAAGTGCATGTCCATTTCAAAGCAATCTTATCCATCCCCAACAGAAGTAGGATCGATGAATTTTCATACAAGTTTCTTACCGCTGTCACTGAAAAAATTTTTAGATAGCATTTTCATAGAAAAAAATCCTAGTCTGAAGATAGCAGCTATTGGTCAAGCGATGATTCAGGCGGCAAGGCCAAGGGTCATTATTTCACCATTACAAATCAGCCTGGGTGTTGTTCTGCATCAACACTTTGCCTCTCGTTTCCTTATCGACACCTTGCATAATCTTGGCTTCTGCACATCCTACTCTGAAATTAAAAAGTTCCAATCATCCGCTGCTGTGGTACAGGGCAATTCACTTCAGGTTGATGTTGGAGAGGAGTCTTGTTTGCAGTTTGTCGCAGACAATGTTGATCACAATTCCTGTACGATTGATGGTCTGAATACTTTCCATGGAATGGGAATCATGGCAGCAATAACACCAGTTGTGAAAAAAGATTTTCAAGTTCCAAGAAGAGATGTTTCAAAAGAGGAAGTACTGAACATTGGAACAATTGATGTATCTCTGTACCAGCAGAAAACAAAGACTGAAAAGATACCATTTGCCAAACTCAGAATCTTGGAAGCAAAAAATAAATTTTGGGAATTAGACTTCATGTCATCCATAATTTGGCCGTTGAGATATCCAAAACCTGCATGGTCTGGATTTTTACAGATGTTTAGTAGTGGAACCTTCCCTGGACAGTCTTCGTCAGTTTTTTTCCCAATGATAGACCTTGATCCAAGTAACATGTCTTGCATCTACACAACACTCAAATTTGTTGGTAAGGAAGCTTCGAGGTACAACAAAACGCCCGTAATAACCTTCGATCAACCCTTGTACTGGAAAGCGCTTCTTATTACTAGAAATGAAAGAGAAAGTGACTTAAATAGAATAGTAATACGCCTTGGAGGTTTTCATTTACAGATGAGCTTCCTCGGTGCCATTGGTCATATCATGGGGGGATCAGGTTTACAAGAGCTTCTTGAATGTGTCTATGCTCCAAATGCCGTTGTACATATGCTCAGTGGAAAGGCTGTTTCAAGAGCCGTCAGAGGTCATTTTTTGGTTGAATCTACTCTTTATGCCCTAATTCTGTCTGAGATTTATGGAATACGAATTCCAAATGAAGAAAATGGAGGGGAAAAAAATCCAAACGATGAATCAAGGGAACTTCAACCTGATGACACAGATTTAGATATGGAGAATCATTCTGCAGAAAACTCGTCAGATTGCAATCTTGCACAGAAGGACAGCGGTAATGCAGATGAGGACTTGAGTGGCAGAGATGATAGCTTCCACATGTGGCATCCTGACTTACAAGTTATTTGTGCACTGTATGACGATATGTGCAATGAAAACTTATCAGCGGATGAAGCTTGTAAAAATGACGTTTTTAAGGGCATAAAAGACAAAATGTCAGGATTTATGAGAGATCTCTCCACGAATCGCACAGCTACCCTTTGGTTTGAATACCTTATCATGGTTTCCCTCCTGCACACATTTATAAAAGCTGAAAGGACAGGGGATTGGTTTCTACATCTACAAACAGTTCAAAAAATGCTGCCATATTTAGCTGCTGCTGGACATAACCTATATGTTAAATCTGCATATATTTACTTGAGTGAAATGTGCGAACTAGAAGAGACACATCCTGATGTCCATAGTCTTTTTGCAGCAGGCTATCATGTTGTTCGCAGATCCAATAAGTACTGGGCAGGATTATCTACCGATTTATCAATTGAACAGATCTTGATGCGTAGTCTGAAAACAACGGGTGGACTAACCAGAGGCAGAGGAATGTCCGAGTATCAAAGAGCGTTGTGGTTGTTGTCCAGCCCAATATGTGCAGAGATTACTCAGAGTCTACAGATATTGACAGAAGTAAACTACAGCACAAGTGAGCAGCATAAAGAAACTTCAAAAAGCAGACAAGAAAGAGATCATAAAGACCTGTTAGTGCTTGTGAATCGGATAGTGGAGCGGAACCCTTTTGATAGAAATGTTGATCAACTTCGAAGTATCGAAACAGGGATGACAGCAGAAAAAGATGTGAATGTTGACAGATGCAATGAGATTGGATCTAAGATAATTTCTTCATTGCCTGGAAATGATGCAACCACCTTCTCTTTCAAGAAAAAGAACAAAGTCATAACCATGCACACTAAACAAGCCGTAACAATCGATAATGAAACTTCCCAAGTAGATCCGCAACTTTTATTTCAGAGGATAACAACTGTAGCCCGAGACGCATTTCCCGAAATGAGTGAACTTTTTAAATTTGAACTGTCAAGTCATCCCTCTTCTCTGTTTGATAATTCGGGAATGCCACGAGAAGCGCACAAAAGCACCCTTGCAGATGCAATTTGGACGTCGGGTGAATGCGGGATTGATGCCTTACCGGTCGATACTAAATATGTACTGGATGGTGGGTCTTTATTGCACAAATTACCATGGACTTCCAAATCAACATTTGGCGATATATCCAAAATGTATTCAAGATACGTTGCTTCCAAATTTCCAAACTGCATGGTTGTCTTTGATGGTTACTCAAACGGCCCCACAACCAAAGATGTTGCTCACATCAGACGCTCCAAGGGTCTTACTGGACGTGATGTTTTCTTCAATGAAAATACACCGTTTCGTTCCAAAAAAGAAGTGTTTCTGTCTAATCAATCAAACAAACAGAAATTTATCGAGCTCTTACAGAATGACCTACAAAAGTCAGGATGTTGCACAATAAATGCAGACTGTGATGCAGACCTTCTGATTGTTCAAACGACGTTATCGCAAGGAAAAGAAAATAATGTCGCTCTTATTGGAGAAGACACAGACCTTTTAGTGCTTTTATTGCATCATATTGATCTTGCGGAAAGCAAAGAAGTTTATTTTCTCTCTGACAGAATTAACAAAACTGGAAAAATATGGGACATTAAAAAGACAAAGATACATTTAACAGACGAAGTTTGCGAGTGTATTCTGTTTTTACATGCATTGACAGGCTGTGACACTACCTCTAGAATATATGGTTTGAGTAAGGGACAAATGTTAAAGAAAGTAAAAGCTAATTCAGCTTATTACAAGGAGGTTTCCTCTTACTTTCTAATAAATTCGCCGATGCCATCTAAAGAAATGCTTGCATCTCAAGGGGAAGAGGTTATAGCTGGTTTGCTTGGCGCTCAACCTTGCGAAGGACTAGATCTACTGAGATTTCGGAAATTTGTCACCAAAACATCCCGTGTTGAAAAACAGGTACAAGTATGCAGTCTCCCACCGACATATGCAGCTGCAATATATCACATTTACCGAGTATACCATCAAGTACAAGAATGGATAGGTAATAACCTGGAGCCAAAAGACTGGGGATGGAAGTTGGAAAACGGGATTCTGGTTCCAACAAAAACACATCTCCCCCCTGCACCTGAGGAATTATTGAAAATAATTCGCTGTAACTGCAAATCAAATTGTGAATCCAAACGTTGCAATTGTAAACGACATGGTATTGTTTGTTCCATGAGTTGTGGGGAATGCCGTGGTACGAGTTGCTCTAATTCTATTGGTGGAGACATTAATTTTGATGATGAATGAGGATCACTTTATGAACTTTTATCGACTTGAAATCGACTCAAACTATCAAAAAATTCAAAAATCCTTTTATTTTAAACATTTATTAATTAATTTTTAAAATACATTTATGTCTGTATTTATTTTGATGGTAAACTCTAAGATAAAAGTTTGTAACAATGAATCAATTGAATTATTTTTGGACAAATTTGTGACCCAAAATATCATTTATTTCAAGCAAAAAAAAAAAAAAATTTCCCTCAAGAGGATTTTGGTGGATTTTTTATTTAAGTATGATATGAAAGTATAGAGGCGTATGCCACAAAATTTTTTTCTGTTGCAATTTGTTTAAGGTCACCCCCCAAATTTTGCTAAATTGACTGGACTATAGGAAGTACCTGATGACCAGACATTTCGAACAGCATCATCCGGGACAGGTATGTTACACAATCCAGAGGAAGGAGAAGCGGGACCCCACCAGTCAATCCCTCCCCTACAAGCCCAGACAAATCTCCAGGTATCCATCACCAAAACAGCAAAAGAAATCCACAACATCTACCGGTACACAAAAACACAATGGTAAAAAGACAGAGGAAACAGTGAGTAACAACAAAAGAGAAATCAAAGAGATCTCACCTTCGAGAAGTCCCTGTTTCTATATCCCTTCATGGCAGTCTACCTCTAGTTAATTTGTATGGTCTAGATGATCTCAATGAGCCTTTTTCATTTGAGCACACACACACACCCCTCCGGAAAATCGTAAGGTGCAATCCTCTTGTGGCTTCAGCTGTTTCTCCAGTGCGTGACTATCCTCTTGTGAGCCACCTTCATCCAGTGAGTGACCTTCTTTCTGCGACAGCTGCTCCTCCAGCAAGGAGTGATGTGGTTCCTTCATCTATGACCTTTGCTGTTCCTGTTGTGAGTGTGACTGCTCCACCTGCAGCCATTGGTGTTCCGACCGTTAGGACTCAGACTGGCATTCCACCAGGGAACTTTGATTATCCTGTGGCTTCCGCTTTTGCACCTTTTTACGAAATGGTGATGAACCCTGTTCCTGCTTATGCCACTATTAAGTCTCCAAGTTCCTTTATTGCCAACCAGGGAGCTGATTTTCTTCTGGTTTCTCCGTTGTAGGATTCCATGCTTGATGCTTGATGTGTCCATTGTGTCTCCTGCATCATCACCTGTGGAAATCTGTCCTCCCGCACCACATTACATTCTGCACACCTGCCAGGGCTCAGACCTGAGTAAATCATCACAGGACCTATACATGATCCCAGGCTATTCTTTGCCGGAGCCTCAAGCGGACTGCGTAGCAGCTTCGCAGACAATATTTATAAGAGAGCCAATAAAGAAGCACGGAGATCAGTTGGACACTCCATCACCTAGATTTCTTTTTCTGCCTGCAGCATAACCAAGAGAGAGGAAATTCGCTTCCTTGATGGCCGGACAAACTACTTGATAAGCACTATTTGCCCCGACCCTCACTACCCTATCACCATGAAGTCTTCAACACAAACTGAGGAGTCGGACATTTGGCTACCCTCATCTATGAAACGGGATGCGTCAACACAGGTTACGACCAGACAGACCTTAACCTTGGAATGAAACGTTAATATAAATTGTCTTAAATGTAATTGATATCATTGTAAAAAGACATATATATAGATACATGTATAAGCAATTTTATATTCAATTTGTAACTATATGAAGAGCCATTAAAAGGCAGAAAGTGCTTACAGTTAAAATGACTATTCGAGTCTTGTGAATCTTGATTTTATTTATTAGATATATATTAATATTTTACTGTACCAAAAACTGGATTTTTCTTAAATTAGATATATAAATATATATATTTTTCTTTGAATTCTTATCCATAATTTTTGCATTCCTTATATATGACTGTTGTTTATCAGTTCGCATCGCTTCTATATTTGTGTAAGTATTGTGAAAAATATACTAAGCCTGGTAAATTTTACTAGGAAAAGCAAAATGATAATGGTAAAAGTCAGCCTATGTGATTTTTAGCTCAACTGGTCAGAGACGAGAAGAGTTTATGTGATAGTCTGTCTGTAAACAATTTTTCAAAATGCTACTCCTCCTACAGTTTTGGTCTAATTTCATTATAACTTGGCACACAAGTAGACTACACTATGATACGTTATTCTTTTTAACGTTTTTTGATTTCGATGTTGCCGTGGTTCCTAAAAATAGAAATTTCTGTGGTCCAATTTCATTAAAATTTGGCACACAAGTAGATTATACTAAGATACATAATTCTGTGCATCTTTTTTTATTATGATGAACGATGTTGCATGGTTACTAATAATAGAAATTTCGCTTTTAAAATGCTACTTCTCCTACAGTTTTAGTCCGATATCAATATTAATTGGCACATAAGTAGACTACACGACGATACCTAATTCTGTGTGCATCGGTTTTTGATTTCGGTGAACGGTGTTGCCGTGGTTACTAAAAATAGAAATTTCTGTGAAATACTTTCAAAATGCTACTCCTCTCACAGATTAAGTCTGATTTCAATATAACTAGGTACACAAGTAGACTATACTATGATATATAATTCTGTTCATCAATTTTAGATTTCAATGAATGGTGTTGACGTGGTAACTAAAAATAGAAATTTCTGTAAAATAATTTAAAAATGCTATTACAAATACAGTTTTAGTTTGATTATGATATTATGTGACAAGCAGATAGACTTTACTAAGAAACATTATTGTCTTTATTGTTAGCTCACCTGAGCCGAAGGCTCAAGTGAGCTTTTCTGATCACATTTTGTCCGTCGTCCGTCCGTCAGTCTGTCCGTCTGTCTGTCCGTCTGTCCGTCTGTCTGTCTGTCCGTCTGTAAACTTTTCACATTTTCGACTTCTTCTCAAGAACCACTGGGCCAATTTTGACCAAACTTAGTACAAAGCATCCTTGGGTAAAGGGAAATTTAAATTGTTAAAATGAAGGGCCAAGTCCCCTCACAAGGGGAGATAATCAAGAAAAGACAAAAATAGGGTGGGGTCATTAAAAAATCTTCTCAATAACCACTGGGCAAGAAAAGCTGAAACTTATGTGGAAGCATCCTGGGGTAGTGTAGATTCTAAATTGTTCAAATCATGACCCCACGGGGTTGGGCTTGGCCACAATGGGGAATCAAATTTTTACATAGAAATATATAGGAAAATTCTTTGAAAATCTTCTTCTCAAGAACCACTGGGACAGAAAAGCTGAAACTTATGTGGAAGCATCCTAGGGTAGTGTAGATTCTAAATTGTTCAAATCATGACCCCCGGGGGTAGGGCGGGGCCACAATGGGGAATCAAAGTTTTATATAGAAATATATAGGAAAAATATGGTAAAATCTTCTTCTCAAGAACCACTGGGCAAGAAAAGCTGAAACTTATGTGGAAGCATTCTGGGGTAGTGTAGATTCTAAATTGTTCAAATCATGACCCCCTGGGGTAGGGCGGGGCCACAGTGGGGAATCAAATTTTTACATAGAAATATATAGGAAAATTCTTTGAAAATCTTCTCAAGAACCACTGGGACAGAAAAGCTGAAACTTATTTGGAAGCATCCTGGGGTAGTGTAGATTCTAAATTGTTCAAATCATGACCCCCTGGGGTAGGGCGGGGCCACAATGGGGAATCAAATTTTTACATAGAAATATATAGGAAAATTCTTTGAAAATCTTCTTCTCAAGAACCACTGGGACAGAAAAGCTGAAACTTATGTGGAAGCATCCTAGGGTAGTGTAGATTCTAAATTGTTCAAATCATGACCCCCCGGGGTAGGGCGGGGCCACAATGGGGAATCAAATTTTTACATAGAAATATATAGGAAAATTCTTTGAAAATCTTCTTCTCAAGAACCACTGGGCAAGAAAAGCTAAAACTTATGTGGAAGCATCCTGGGGTAGTGTAGATTCTAAATTGTTCAAATCATGACCCCCTGGGGTAGGGCGGGGCCACAATGGGGAATCAAAGTTTTATATAGAAATATATAGGAAAAATCTTTGAAAATCTTCTTCTCAAGAACCACTGGGACAGAAAAGCTAAAACTTATGTGGAAGCATCCTAGGGTAGTGTAGATTCTAAATTGTTCAAATCATGACCCCCTGGGGTAGGGCGGGGCCACAATGGGGAATCAAATTTTTACATAGAAATATATAGGAAAATTCTTTGAAAATCTTCTTCTCAAGAACCACTGGGACAGAAAAGCTGAAACTTATTTGGAAGCATCCTAGGGTAGTGTAGATTCTAAATTGTTCAAATCATGACCCCCAGGGGTAGGGCGGGGCCACAATGGGGAATCAAAGTTTTATATAGAAATATATAGGAAAAATCTTTGAAAATCTTCTTAAGAACCACTGGGACAGAAAAGCTGAAACTTATGTGGAAGCATCCTAGGGTAGTGTAGATTCTAAATTGTTCAAATCATGACCCCCCGGGGTAGGGCGGGGCCACAATGGGGAATCAAAGTTTTATATAGAAATATATAGGAAAATTCTTTGAAAATCTTCTTCTCAAGAACCACTGGGACAGAAAAGCTGAAACTTATGTGGAAGCATCCTGGGGTAGTGTAGATTCTAAATTGTTCAAATCATGACCCCCCGGGAAAGGGCGGGGCCACAATGGGGAATCAAATTTTTACATAGAAATATATAGGAAAATTCTTTGAAAATCTTCTTCTCAAGAACCACTGGGACAGAAAAGCTAAAACTTATGTGGAAGCATCCTTGGGCAGTGTAGATATTAATTTGTTGAAATCATGACCCCCTGGGGTAGGGCGGGGCCACAATGGGGAATCAAATTTTTACATAGAAATATATAGGAAAATCCTTTGAAAATCTTCTTCTCAAGAACCACTGGGACAGAAAAGCTGAAACTTATGTGGAAGCATCCTAGGGTAGTGTAGATTCTAAATTGTTCAAATCATGACCCCCCGGGGTAGGGCGGGGCCACAATGGGGAATCAAATTTTTACATAGAAATATATAGGAAAATTCTTTGAAAATCTTCTTCTCAAGAACCACTGGGCAAGAAAAGCTAAAACTTATGTGGAAGCATCCTGGGGTAGTGTAGATTCTAAATTGTTCAAATCATGACCCCCTGGGGTAGGGCGGGGCCACAATGGGGAATCAAAGTTTTACATAGAAATATATAAGAAAAATCTTTGAAAATCTTCTTCTCAAGAACCACTGGGACAGAAAAGCTAAAACTTATGTGGAAGCATCCTAGGGTAGTGTAGATTCTAAATTGTTCAAATCATGACCCCCTGGGGTAGGGCGGGGCCACAATGGGGAATCAAATTTTTACATAGAAATATATAGGAAAATTCTTTGAAAATCTTCTTCTCAAGAACCACTGGGCCAGAAAAGCTGAAACTTATTTGGAAGCATCCTAGGGTAGTGTAGATTCTAAATTGTTCAAATCATGACCCCCAGGGGTAGGGCGGGGCCACAATGGGGAATCAAAGTTTTATATAGAAATATATAGGAAAAATCTTTGAAAATCTTCTTCTCAAGAACCACTGGGACAGAAAAGCTGAAACTTATGTGGAAGCATCCTAGGGTAGTGTAGATTCTAAATTGTTCAAATCATGACCCCCCGGGGTAGGGCGGGGCCACAATGGGGAATCAAAGTTTTATATAGAAATATATAGGAAAATTCTTTGAAAATCTTCTTCTCAAGAACCACTGGGACAGAAAAGCTGAAACTTATGTGGAAGCATCCTGGGGTAGTGTAGATTCTAAATTGTTCAAATCATGACCCCCCGGGAAAGGGCGGGGCCACAATGGGGAATCAAATTTTTACATAGAAATATATAGGAAAATTCTTTGAAAATCTTCTTCTCAAGAACCACTGGGACAGAAAAGCTGAAACTTATGTTGAAGCATCCTAGGGTAGTGTAGATTCTAAATTGTTCAAATCATGACCCCCCGGGGTAGGGCGGGGCCACAATGGGGAATCAAAAATTTACATAGAAATATATAGGAAAATTCTTTGAAAATTTTCTTCTCAAGAACCACTGGGCAAGAAAAGCTGAAACTTATGTGGAAGCATCCTGGGGTAGTGTAGATTCTAAATTGTTCAAATCATGACCCCCGGGGGTAGGACGGGGCCACAATGGGGAATCAAAGTTTTAAATAGAAATATATAGGAAAATTCTTTGAAAATCTCATTCTCAAGAACCACTGGGCCAGTAAAGCTGAAATTTATGTGCACATCGAAGCATCCTTGGGTATTGTAGATTTTAAAATGTCTAAATCATGATCAGTGGGGTAGTGTGAGGTCGCAATATGTATTAAAAGGGGGAAATCTGGTAAAGAACAGAATGGTCAAAGTTTCTCAGGTGAGCGATGTGGCCCATCGGCCTCTTGTTTTTTTTAAAATTTATTTTGAAAAATGATGTTGCCATGGTAACTAATGCAAAAAGGTAACATATTCTGAAATTTATTTTCACCTGTAAACCTTTACTGAGTGTAATTTGTCTTTATTTGTTTGTTTTTTTTATTGAAGTATTACTAATATTTTTCAAGTCTATTTCGTTTTCCAGTTCTTACCAGAAAAAATCTAAGAACTGTCCATTTTTCTAAATGTGTGACATGATTGTAAGTCTCCTTCAAAGAAAAAAATTGTATCATCTGTCATTAAACTGTTATTTCAATTTTATTTACAGTAAAGTGGTCTGTAAGTAGTTGTAGTGTCATATTTTTCTATGAAAGAGTTCTCTGAAATATATAAATTCAAGACAATTTATTTTTATTGAACTTATTTATAAATATATCTGCAATATATCGCAATATGGTTTTCACCCACAATACCCATCCTATTTACTAACACCTCACCGACGCTTGTATTGAAATTTCTTTTCGATGTAAAAAATTTTCTTTTCTCAGTTTCAAGACAATGCTGATCTAGGTTATAAAAACGGAAAAGTTATTCTTAGCTGCTAGTTTACGTACTCACAACTGCACTTTTACGAATAATGATGACTCTTACATTTGACGGCTTATTTTTACGCTAGGACAATGTACGAATGCTCTTTTACGATATAAATATTTAGCTCAACATTTGATTAAATAAAAAACTGGTTATTTCAAAGTACATATAAGTTGCCCTTAAAGAAAACGACAACCATCCTAACTTTTTCTCCTGGCCTTCACATTTTAGTGCCCATAACACTATATCTCTGACCACTTGAAGGGTTTTCTTATCTTTTATCATTTCTGGACCTCTGTACATGATACAGGTTTTATAAAAATGTGGTAATCCAACTTATGGACTTTTGCGAGAAGCACTGACTTTTACAGTTGACGATTTACTTAGACATTTAAATCTTTATCGTGTACGGTGCTAAATAATTGATAGTAGATGAAAAAACTTTTCTAGTGGTCAGAGGTTTGGTATTTGAGGCAATAACATGTGAATGCTAGGAGTTGAGGGTGGCGTTGTTGTCGTTTTCGTCAAGGGTAACATTTTTGTGTTTTGAAATAAACCGTTATTTTCGTTTAATAGAATGTTGAGCTAAATATTTATGTCGTAAAAGAACTTCCGTACAATGTCGTAGTGCGTCAACTGTAAAAGTCAGCGCTCCTTACAAAAGTCCTATACCTATAAGTCCCTTTCTAGGGAAGACACTCTTCAGCGAGTTCTATTAAATGTTCAACCAAGCCTCTTTCTTCACTCCTCACTAAGATAACAACAGTAGTGAAGGAGAAACTTCGAGAGTACTGTGCAACAATATATTCAAGAAGTGGTGTAAATCAGAAGTGGATACTTAAAAATTCGAAGGAACTTCTGGACAATTGAAATTGCAAGACAAAATCAACAGCTTTAAAACTTACGACTTTTGAACTTTATACATAACCATTGCTCATGATAAATTAGAGTCCAGGCTTTTTAAAATCATTGATAGCTGCATTTCAATAAAAATGGAACTCGTAAATTAACTTCCTTTGTCATTGGTCATTTGCAAAATTATTTTGTTAAAAAAATTCTGATTGTACACACAAGTTCTCTGAAGTAGACATACAAAAGGTCAAGTTTCTGATTGACAATATCTATGTTGTTTTTGGAGACCAGGTCTTCCAACAATCTATTGGAATTCCCATGGGTACCAATTCGCCCCGTTATTAGCAAACCTATTTTTCTATTCATATTAAATCAGAATTTGTGCAAAATCTTATGCGTAAAAAGAAGAAAATTCTTGCTGTGGCCTTCAACTCGACATTCAGATATATCGATGACGTATTGTCAATTAACAATATGGTAATTTCCATTCTTATGTCAATACGATATATCCTGGTGAGCTTGAGATAAAAGATACCACAGAGTGTCACAAATCTCTTTCATTTTTGGATATTTTACTTGAAGAAGACGTTATATTACATGATAATCTAACAACCAAGCTCTATGATAAACGTGATGTCTTTTCATTTGCCAACTTCCCCTGCTTATGCAGCAATACACTTTCATCACCTGTAATCATAGTCCGTGTTTGCTCTGCTCCTATTTTGCATTGTTCTATGGACCTTGATATTGAATACTGTTCGTCATCTCAATATCCTTCGTATTTCTCAGTTGATTCGATACGCAAGAGCATGCTCCATGTATGAACAATTTCTGAAACGAGGTAAATTATTGACAAATAAGTTGATGAAACAAGAATACCAGTAGTCCCCTTTAAAGTCATCGTTTCGTACGTTCTCTGGTCGATACAATGACCTTGTCAGCAAATACAATTCATCATTGAGTCAAATGTTGACCGACGTTTTTTTCTTGTCATTTCCCGATCATGAAAAGGGGCACACTGCGCTAGTAACCTGTCGACAGAGGATGCTTTCTCCTCAATGGCACCTGATCCCATCCCTGATATTTTGGAGGTCCGTGTTTGCTCTGTTCCTATTTGTATTGTTTTATGGTCTTGAAGACCGTTTATCTCCATATGTTTCATGTCAAGGTAAACCGTCAACAGTAAATCAGTGCCTCTCGCAAAAGTCTTTATTAACCTTTAGTTTGAGAGTGTCGTTTTCTCAAAATGCTGGTTTATGGATCAAACCTTAGAAACATAAGACGGTTATCTGGTTACATCATCGGTGAAACTGATCGATAGTTAGTATTGGAAATTGGCACAAAAAGCTTATAAAGTTTTTTATCACTGGGCCTGACCCATTATTTCGAAATAATTTTGTTAAAATAAATTGCATGTTAAGGATTAAAGGCTTTTGCAGAAGCAGGAGATAATATTGAGAAATGTGAATTGCGAATGAAAAGAGCACAGATGTAAGATAATTTGGTTGAGAAACGTACCGTATATACTCGCCTATAAGTCGGTATTTTGGGAGTTAAATACTGGTCTAAAACTCTATGTCCGACTTATAGGCGAGTCATAAAGAGACAGATATTTTTCTGGGGGCTAAAAGGTTGTATCTTATTTGCATTTCCTATGATTATCAAAGAAATTGTCTGGATACATAAGATAATTTATGTATTTTAGATTATATATATAAAGTGCAAGTATATACATATTTTAATAATTTTTAACTGCATTTTAAGTGACATTGCCTTTATGTTTGATAATTTAAGATTAAATATCAGTGTCATTTGGAAAAATATTAATTGAAACCAGATTAGAATATCAATGGATTTACTTGAAATTGCCACCAGATTTTGGCAAAAAAGTTGTACCGACTTATAAGCGGGTCAATAGCAAATCCCACCAAAATAGCGTAAAAATTACAACCGACTTATAGGCGGACCGACTTATAGGCGAGTATATACGGTAGTCAAACGGTCATAATGAAGCAGATGACATAATACAATCAAGTCCCTAATTAAAGGATTACAGAAACTGAAAAAATACCCAACTAAGATCAAATCCGCCGAAGGGAAAAGACTCAAGGAATTGCTTTAGCTGCAATTCATCAGACCACGTCATGAAAGACTTTCAAACCAAAGGAAAAGAGGAAAAACATAACCTCTTACCCAAAAAGACCCAATAAAGTCATTGATTTAATCAGAAAGGATTGGCTGAAGGACAAATACTTTGGAATGCATTAGTCAGATCAAATCATTAAAAAAAAAACAGAATATTTTTTAAAAAGACATAAAACTGAAGGAAAGAGGTAGTAAAGGGTAATAACCGATAACCCCAACAAGATCCTGAAATGATTGATTGATAGTCCCGTTGTAGAATTTTCCACTCAAGTAGAGATGTCAAAGTCTAGATTTGTTCACTCGTATACACACGTCCCATATTTGAATATTTCACTCGAAAACCATATACCAGTCAAGGGCTTGAAATTTATACCTTTGCTCAGTACTGTAGGCCTGTTAGCAGTGAGGGATCTTTCAACATGCCAACGTCTTTCGTGACACGGAACCTTGATTTCAAAGATCTTACCCGAATGACCTGCAATTTTTACTCTTAATTAATTCTTCGGCCCTTGCCAGAAGAACAGTTGCTACTTTTTTTTTGGACTTAAGACCTTCTAATCAGTGAGCAGCCACTGGTAATGTTACGGTCGACCTAGATTGGGAAAAAAATTTGGATACAGGGAAATATTTAGAGCTAATGATCATTATTAAAACTCAAAAGTCATTTAAACAAAACAAGTTTTGGAGCAGAGCAAATACGGACCTCTAAAGCATCAGTGGTGGGATCAGATGCCATATAGAAGTAAACATCCTCTGCATTTTTGTCATTCAAAAATTACACATGAATATTTAATTACTCGGGAATTGCAACCAGAATGCATATCATGCAAATGTCTGTTAACTATCAGTCATATTCTTTGGAATGTATCGATTTTTCTCCTTCTCGAAGTAGACTCTTTAAAAATGTACAAATGATGCATGAACTTTTCAAAAATATTAATGTTTAAACCATTTAAGAGTTTTAACATGAAACTGATTTTTACTGCAAAATTTAAAATGATATGACTAAACAATCTTGTACATATATTTTAACTGTTTATATTATACATTTTAACTGTTTATATATTTTTAAATTTTGAGTCCGTCAGATGGGACGTTAAATGGTGCCCCGTGTCAAGGATAACAACCCCCTTGGCACGTAAAAGATCGTTTCTCTGGTTTTTCGAAAAAGAGTAGGCTCATTGGGGGCCGCCAGAGAAACCCAAAAATTTAAAAAATGAACATACTTACTTAATTTACTCGCCGAAATATGGCTGAAATATTGAAGACTCGGCGTTAAACAATAATAATCAATCAATCAACTAACCAGTCTCATCCGGCGTGTGCCAGGGATGGGGTAATTGTAATCAGTAATCGTAATCAGCTGTAATCGATTACAGTTTGTCAAGTAATCATCAGTAATCAGTTATCAAACATTTTTCTGATTACGAATAATCGTAATTTAATTGATTACACAGTAAAAATGCTTGTAATCATGATTACTTTTTCAGTACTTGATGATTACTAATTATTAAAACAAAGATTATGAAATGATGATTTTTGATGATATTCAGAGAGCAAAATTTTATTATAAAATTATAAGCTATATTTAATAGGCATCTTCTTCTAACGCTTCAAAAAATGTTTATAATCAGGTCCATTGTCCAGACAATGAGTAAATTATATCAGTTTCCTAGCTATATTCAGCAGTCATTTAAAATTCTTTAGCAGCTTACCAATTCGCCATTTTTGACTTGGTATATGTATAATTTTACCAAATATCAAATATTCCTTTATTGAGATGTGTATTCTAAAAATCACTTTGTTTGATTTTCAGTGTACATGAAAAATTAAAAAAATATGTAATTTAATAAGTAATAAAACATCGGTATACTAAAGTTTGGTCAGCTTGGGTTATAACAATTATTGAAATGTCCATGCATGTCATGTCTATGTGGTAATTCTTGTAAAAACATCTAGTAATTGGCAGCTTAATTAAAGGGCTCATCACTCATTAAGAAGGTCAATTATTTGTGTAACAGTTTCTATTGAATCCCTTTATGCATAACTATAATTATGTCCAGTTTGATAAATAAATTCTTTTTTATTTCTATCTCAACAATGACACAGATATTTACTTGTATTAAAAATACTAGTAGATAACATGGTATACTTGATAAATCTCATGCATTTATATGTAAAGAAATGTACCACCAAACTTTATCTGAATTCTGCATTCAAAATATAAATAATATTTTAAAAAAGGACTGCATGAATGAAAACGTTCCATTCCGTTGTCCTTGAACAGTAAACAAAAAAATTAAAAGTTAATAATCTAAAGTAATCACAAGTATCATGATTACATGAAGGAAAAGTAATGAAATGTAATTGATTACTTTAAAAATGTCTGTAATCAGCTTGTAATTGATTACTTTTAAAATCCAAAGTAAGTGTAATTTAATCGATTACTTTTGAAAATAATCGATCCCATCCCCTGGCTTGTGCTCCTTGGCATGATCGGGAAATAACATAAAATTTAACGACAATTCAGTGTGTAGGTAATGGCCTAACAATTGGTATGAAAAACGTCAGGCAGCATTTGACTGAATGATATATTGTTTTACTGACAAGGTCATTGTATCGACCATAGAACCTACAAAATGATGATTTTAAACGAGACTGTAACATCATTTTTATGCACACTCAGCGCTACACTCTTATTGGAAATGAATGTGTATTGTTTCGAAGCTGATTATTATATATAGTGGTGCTTTGCACTAAAAAAAATGATTTATACACATCATTATTATATTTATAACAAAAAGTAAAGTTACTACATGTATGTATTTGTAAATGTGTATTAATTATTATGACTTTATTTCAGGTTTCCTTGTACAGTGTTGTATATTTTACGATTTTATCAAAATTATTCACCGACACCTATACAACTGGCTTTGTGTCGTATATCAGAATCTATCTATCGACATGGTTTACAAACTACAAAAAAAAAATTTAACAGTTCTCGTTTATCTAATAATCTTCATAATTTATAAAAATTTGCTTGAACAAAACCTTCTCTAGCTCCTTCTTATTGCGATTGTCACCTTATAATAAAAATAAAAAGTTGGTAAACATGGTTTCACACAAAGTTCAATAAGTACCTAACCACCTGTTTTCGGTTTTTTCTTCAATGTACATTATGTTGCTGACAGAGAACTGAATTCACTAGAAGTAAACTTGATAGAATGTGCTATTGTAGTAGAAACCGCAACACTCCAACTAAGACCAGTCATTAGTTTTACATATGCAAAGAAATAATTGCCTAAATACTGCGTCAGAGTGGTTAAGGTGTGCTGAGTGAATAATGGCTCCTTTAACAACACGGATTATTATTTTAATCACTGATAAATGAGTGGTAGTTACTTATACATTTTTTTTTATTCCTTGACAATAAACAAAATAATGTCAATCAGTCGGCGATTGACATTTCGAAAGGGAATGATAAACATTACTTCTTCCCAACCCTTCTTTTAACTTTGTCACCCTGCTATATCTAAAGGCTTATTTAACCATGATACCAAAGATATTCAATGATTCTCTGTCATGCATCATGAAAGTTTTAACTATTTGAACGCACTAATCGATGTATCATTGTCATGGATTGCTTCCTATCTTTATAAAAAATGTATTCATGAGCTTTTAGCTCTCTTTCTACGGAGGAAATTCTTTAGAATCATAAATTAAATATATCAGTTTTCTTATAACCAGGGGTAGGGCGGGGCCACAATAGGGAATCCAAGTTTTACATTGAAATATATGGAAAAATCTTGAAATCTTCTCAAGAACCACTGTGCCAGCAAAGCTGAAATTATGGAAGAAAGATATGGAGATAACGAACAGTATTCAATATCAAAGTTTCATAAAACAATATAAAACAGGAGCAGAAAGATTTTTAATGTTTTGTTCCTATATATTTCAATGTTATAAATAATGAACTAAGACTTAGTATGAAAAACGTACAGCATTTGATTTGATAAATTGTATTTGCTGACCCTTTAAACCCTACCTCAACTTGGGTCATGATTTGAAATTGTTCTATTTAGAATATATATACTATCTCAGGATGTGTCAACAATAGTTTCTTAATATCTTTTTTCATTATCCAAGTATGAAACAGCCCAGTGGTATATCTATCGACGAAGATTTTTGAAATGTGTTGGGTTACAACACTTTTTGTCAATTTAGAATCTACACTACTCCATCTTTCCACATAAGTTTCAGTGAGGGGACTTTTTAATGTTTTGTTCCTATATATTTCAATGTTAATCTTGTCTGTCATTTTTAGCTCTACTGGTGTGTCAACAATAGTTTCTGCAGGCCCAGTGGTTCTCGAGGAAATGACAACACTTTTTGTCTTTTCTTGACTTGGCCTGTCATTTTTAGCTCTACTGGTGAGAGAACTAGTGCGATAGTAATGCGAACGGCGTCCGCTCGTCTGTCTGTCTGTTAGCAATTTTTCAAAAAGGCTACTCCTACAGTTTTGGTTTCATTTAAATATAACTTGCCAAGAAAGTAGACTATACTAAGATACATAATCCTTTGTATCTGTTTTTGATTTCGATGAACGGTGGTGCCGTTGTTACTAAAAATAGAAATTTCTGTGAAATACTTTCAAAATGCTAACCCTCCTACAGGTTTGATCCGATTTCAATATAGCTTCACACACAAGTAGACTACACTAATATACACAATTCTTTGTATCGGTTTTTGATTTCGATGAACGATGTTACCGTGGGTACTAAAAATAGAAATTTCTGTGAAATACTTTCAAAATGCTACTCCTCCAACAGTTTTTGTTCTGATTACCGTCTTCCTTGGAAGACGGTATTGTATAGTTGAAGTTTTTTACAGTCTTCGGACTATGCACTTCCTCTCTTTTGTGATTGGTAGAAAATGCATGATGAGAAAATTTTCAATTATTTCATTGGTTGAAATGCTGTTCAAGGCAAGGGAGATAACTTTCTGATGATCTAATTTTCGTACGACTTAACAATTTTGCAAGATTTTCAATCTTTAAAAAAAATGACAAAACGAACAACAAAATCAGCAGTAATTAATTCCTAATAACATGATTTTTTGTATAGCAAAAAATAAAAAGATCTCTTTAACTTCATTATAAATAAAATTTGATTTTTATTGCTTGCAGGCTTTACAATTTGTTATTATTCTTTTCCCCTTTCTTGTTTGAAGAAGGAAATGGAATCAGCCGAGGTTTGCCGAAAGCTCTCGGCGAGTCAAAGTTTACGGAGATGACCGAGCGACAATCGTGGTAGGGCTAATGCCAGTAAAAAGCTAATGTAGAAATACAAAATCAAGAAATTCAAAAGAATTATACGGCCTGATAGGTGTAGATCAGTTTACAGTTTAAGATTGTTGCTAAAGACGGGAAGCTTTTTAAAAAAGCTCTACTTGTTTCAATATAACTTGGCACACAAGTAGACTACACTACGATGGATAATTCTTTGTATCAGTTTTGAAT
The DNA here is from genome assembly GCF_032062105.1 of Saccostrea cuccullata. NCBI lineage: Eukaryota > Metazoa > Mollusca > Bivalvia > Ostreida > Ostreidae > Saccostrea > Saccostrea cuccullata. Next base: position 110,152 of record NW_026918429.1, on the reverse strand, counting down.
TCGATGAAAGGTGCTGCCGTGGTTACTAAAAATAAAATTTCTGGGAAATACTTTCAAAATGCTACTCCTCCTACAGTTTTGGTCTGATTTCAGTAAAACTTGGCTCACAAGTAGACTACATTAAGATATTTAATTCTGTGTATCGGTTTTTGATTTCGATGAACGGTGTTGTTCTGGTTACTTAATATAGAAATTTCTGTGAAATACTTTCAAAATGCTACTTCTCCTACAGTTTTGGTTTGATTTCAATATAACTTGGCTCACAAGTAGACTACATTAAGATACTTAATTCTGTGTATCGGTTTTTGATTTCGATGAACAGTATTGCCATGGTTACTAAAATTGAAAATACTGTAGTGTATTAAAAGCTACAACTGTAGTCTTATTGCAATATCTTGCCACAAAAAGAGCTTAATCAAGCATCATTGTTCTATATATTTCTTTTGTAAAGTTTCAAGTCCGAACTGCTACTTTTCTCTTCATTTGTTTTAAGTACAAACCAGTAGAGCTTCAGTCTCGACAGAGACTTCTGGTTATAATTTTAACTTCCCTGCACTCAAGGATGCTTTGTATTAAGTTTGGTTAAAATTGGCCGAGTGGTTCTTGAGAAGAAGTCAAAAATGTGAAAAGTTTACAGACGGTCAAAATGTAATCAGAAAAGCTCACTTGAGCCTTTGGCTCAGGTGAGCTAAAAAATCTCGACAGGTCTCTGATTGCCCATCCAATTTTATTGTACCAGCGAGCTACAGATCTGCAGCTATGTACTGGAATGATAAATGATGTTATCTACGCCAAATGAAATTAAAATCAATATGTGATATGGTGAATTCACTTCAATTAACTTTCCTTTTTCTACAAGAAAGAAGATGGGCGCATTTGGCGTGTGATCTGCAGGAATCATTTGTACGAAACATTTATGGTTTAAATGTCCATGATTTGGTTGGCTGAACATAGCTTGTCAGAGTTTACAAACACGTCCATAGGTTTTTTTTTCAATTAGTTTGAAAGTGTGAGATTATGATATTTTTGTCCGTTTTTCCTAGGGGGTACTATAACATAGTAATGTTTCACAAAAAATAAACACCTAAAATATTTAATGCATATAGATGCATGATACGTGTACATGTACATTATATAGAATAGAAGATTAGAATTGATTTCGCTCGAGAACCAAACTGAACCAAAATTAATCTAATTTAAAATTTTAATATATCAGTAAATAAAACGAAACTGACAAAATAAATGGTTGTTTGCATGAAAAAAAATAATTAACGCCCCATGCCAGGCTCGAACCAAAAACATTACGATTCCAGTGCACTGAACAGGTAGCCCAACTTACTGAGCTATCACCGCTACACATAAACAGAGGATTTTAAAAGGACAAAGAAGCACCACATTCACACATTTGGATTTTTTGGGGAAAAGTTCGTTTTTTGTGGTCTCTGGGTCTTTTCTCCATTTTTTAAGAAAGTGTATTCGTTTCTTTGAACTAAAATACACACAAATAACGTTTCAAAATCATGGAGAGAAGACCCAGAGATAGAAAAATTTTAGAAAAACGTGTTTAAAAATGTACCATTTTGTACCAAATGTCTGATCTGGCCAATTTTCAAGTTATTTTTCAGCAAACCAAAGCTCAATTTCTGGAAAATATTTTCCTTTCCTGTTGCATAGGAACCCGATAGATAAGAAAAATGTTAAAATTTCATGTGACATGTCGACAAAATTTTCACTTTTTAATTACGCCCAGATTCCTGCCGAATGCCAATCAAAAGCGCCCTCGTTCTTTCTCGACGTAAAAAAATGACAGAAAAGGGCCTTGTTTTGAATGCTGAAAAAGCCGTGGTATATATCGATTTTTTCAGTATCGGTATATCGACTTGGGCTCTTTTTATGCCCCCCTTCGAAGAAGGAAGGGCATATTGCTTTGCTGCTGTCTGTCGGTCGGTCGGTCTGTCGGTCAACTTAGTTTCTGTTCATTTTCCTTGCAACCGTTGCACATACTGAAATGAAATTTGGTATACAGATATATCACATCAATATCTAGGTCAAGTTCTGTTTTGGGTACGATCGCACCATTTTCGACAGAATTATGCCCCTTGGACTTAAAAAAATTTCAATTATTTGCAGTTTCCGTTCATTTTCTTTGCAACCGTTGTACATACTGAAATGACCTTTGGTATACAGATATATCACATGAATATCTAGGACAAGTTCTGTTTTGGTACAATGGCACCATTTTTGACAGAGTTACATGTGTATGCCCCTTGGACTTAGAAAAATTCCTATTATTTGCAGTTTCCATTCATTTTCTTTGCAGAGGTTGTACATACTGAAATGAAATTTGGTATATAGATTTATCAGATGACTATCTTGGTCAAGTTCTGTTTTGGGTACAATCGCGCCATTTTTGACAGAGTTATGCCCTTTTGGACTTGGAAAATTCCAATTTGGGGGAGGGGGGCATAAGTGTTTTACAAACATCTCTTGTTGTATTTTGCTTGGTATGTTGTTTAACATCCATTTCGAGAATTTTTCCTTCATTTGGAGACGCCTCCACTTGCCGCTGGACTGCAAATTATGTTCAATAATCGGCACTTACAATCCGTGAAAAGTGAGGGATTTTTTTGTACCAGCACCAACTGGGGCCTCGGTATATACAGCTTCATCCTTAGAATGAGTCTCCAGTCCCAATGGGGATTCGAACCCGCGACGTAAGGATCAACTCCTCGACTAGAGAGCAGACGCTCTTACCACTACGCCACGTTGTCGACTGACTTTTGCTAGAAGAAATTCGGAAATTTTAAAACTCGTTTGAATGGATAATTAATTCTAATAAAATAATAAATAATTATTCATTTCACCTTGATTTTCATTGACATATATTATTAGTCGCTGTCTCGCTTCCCGTGGGTTTTGGTTTATATTTGCTTTAAATTAAGTCAAAAACTATTTCGTTAATAATTTCAATTGCAAACATTTATCAAATTTACGCACGTTTTAAGTGACCTATATTCCATCCTGCATTCTTGTAACCTTTTCCAGTTGAGGTTTTCGAGGATTTGAAGACTTTTTTTTTGAAAAAAGGTCTTAATAAAAACATCTTTACAAATGTATTTTTTCTGACGCATGCAGTCAATGTTATGACTGGCCAAACGTGACAAGAGAATGCGTAATGAACATTTCATTTGTCAGAAAGAAAATCTGCCACGGCCTCATTAACATACGTCATACAACTTGCATACATCGTTAAATGGGAGGAACATCTTATAATTGACAACTCAATTTATACTTAATAAAAACAAGGTACAGAAAATTGTCAATTTCTTTAATGATGAAACACGTTTTTATTTTCGTCGTAAACGCAGTGTCGATATTGTGCGTTTTTAGTTATCCTGGTTATCTCGCTAATCTGCCTGTTAACGAAGTGCCATTTTTGTGTAGAAATGGCTCAAACGAGGAACACACATATAGTATAAAATATATAGGACATGAAGTATGTGTTGATAAGAAGGTGATAACGGGGATATTCCACGAAAGAAACATCTTCGGCTCTGTAAGTCATTCTACTTTCCTTATCAATTATACAATATGACAAGTTATCGATGAAATACTTTTTTTTTCTTTCAAAGAATAGTAAAGATAGAATTATTTAATTATTGAAGAATTTTAGTTCTGTTCAGATTTGTAATATAAAATATAATCTTCATCAATATATCTTAATTTCATAGAGCAATGAAATGTTTTGTTAGTTTTTAATGCGGAATTAAAGTTGCAACAATTGCAGGGAGGCTGGGACGATATATCGATCTTTACAATTCTGTGAGGACGATGCGCATATCGATAATCATGAAAAAATATCGCCCAAAAAAATCTGACTTATGTTTATCTGTTGACGTAAGATTTTAAATGTAGGATTTAAAATATATTAATATTGTTCACATCACTTCTTTAAAATAATTTTTTTTTACATCAGATACACAACTAAGGATCGATTATACATTGTACCTATGTGACGAAATGTTTGGTTCATTTCAATTCAAAAGAAACTATATAACCAATTCAACATAGTTGTTTACAGTGTATTGTGACTCGAATATCGTGACAAGTACAGAAACTCATTTATTTCACTCACAGAGTGACACAGGTCAATGGATGTGCAGTAACCTTGAATGATGTTTTTAGGTCTGGGTCAAGGTCAAAAATAGCCTCTCTGTTTAAATCTTTGCTCGGTGTAATGCTAAAACAACACATCTCTTGATAGTACACACATGCTCATCTTGGAAATAAATCTTTTTCAGCTACCTTACATTTTCATGTTTGTTACTGAAAGTGGGGTCCTTTGAGATGACCACCATTCTAATGATATATGTTAACTTTCTTTTAAGTAATATCAATATTATACTTCTTCTAGCACTTTAGTTGGAACGATCAGGACTGGACTAAACTTTGCCAGATGGATTCAGACGATGACGGAAGGTCAAATGGCGTAGAGATGGGAGATCCAAATTGTGAATGGACACCTAACTCAAATGTTACACTAACCGCAGTTAGTCATCCAGGTACGCACAAATTTTAAAAATAGTTCGGGAGGTCCATGTTTGCTCTGCTACTAGTTTGTCATGTTGTATGGACTTTTTGATCTTGAATACTGTTCGTTATCTCCATTTCATTTCATGCTAAGCATATCTCAGATTTTAAGTAAATTTATTTCTATAAAAATGAAGTTATGAATAAGCCACTTGCATTCCTAATACCAACAAATGTTTTGAAAACTAGATTTAACACTTGTATTGTAACAGTTCTGTCATGCATTATTTGATGATATTACACTTGTATTTATGTCTATTTACAGGCTATTCCGAAATTGCTGAAACCTCTAACAACGGTACGAAATACGTTGGAGAATGTTCTCGTGTAAACATTAATTGCTAAAATAGTAGATATTATTTTATGCGTTTCTAAACGCTACCTCTCCAAGAAGTCCATTATTATTTTTATTTTAATGTTATTACGTATTTTTAAAATAAATAATAAAAAAAAGTGCTTTTGTTTTGTTGTTTTTTCCCAAATCAGCGTCAGTTCCTTCTCAAACTATATAATTCGTCTTTCTAGTACACGTTTTTGTTATTCTGGTAAAATTATAAGCCGATTTACAAACAAAACCAGAAGTCTCTGTCAAGACTGTAGCTCTACTGGTTTGTACTTATAATAAAGAAAGAGAAAGTACTTAGCATTTGGGACATGAAACTTTATTAAAGCAAAAAATATAATAATGATCCTTGCCTAAGTCTCTTCTTGTGGCAAGATTGCAATAAGACTACAATTGCAGGAATAGCTTTTCATAAAATTTTACAGAAATTTTAATTTTAGTTACCATGGCAACATCGTTCATCAAAATCAAAAACACAAAACTGAAAATTATGTATATCAGTGTAGTCTACTTGCATGCCATATTATATCATAATTAAACTTAAATGAGTAACATTTTAAATATTTCACAGAAATTTCTATTTTTAGTAACCACGGCAACACTGTTCATCGAAATCAAAAACCGATACAAAGAATTATGTATCTTAGTGTAGTCTACTTGTGTGCAAAGTTATACTGAAATGTATGGAAAGCCAACGGGTTCAAAATTCCAACTCGGTAATTCTTAAAATGTACACATGTAAATTGTAAATCTTAATTTCATAATCTGTCAATTGTGTTTTCACAATTTGTTAGTTGTAACTATCCATGCGTATTTTGAAAAGTGTAAAATATAAATGCAAGTTTTGCCGTAGACTTAAGATTTGTCAACTTATGAAATGTAAATTGTACTTTCTTGGTTTGTGAGATATGCAAGGTTGCAGTATGCTAACACCTATTAAGACGAAAGGGGGCGCTATAAGGGTGGCAGGCTAATTCGTTGCTTAATAATTTAATCTAATCATTTCCTCAATGCGTCCAGCAATGCACCAGACCTGAGGATCATTGACGCGGCTGGACCAGGATAGACAAAAGTGGAGGAAGTTTGTTGCTGCCCTACACACCACAGGGTGTAAAGGACGACGACAATGATGAATGCGTCCTACCGGGCAAAAATATAAAGAAAGGCTGAAGATATGTTTATAAATTAATTTCATGCCTTTCAGACTGTTTGTAAATAATCGTGTATTAACAGGGGTATACTCTAGTAAATGCTCCCAACAATCCTGAATAATTTTCGATTGTAACATTCAATATTTTTAAAAGCCTTTTCTGAAGTATTACTGGCAGATTCTGCAGGAGGGGGGTTGGGGTTATAGAGGCCAGGATCGACCCCCTTTGATTTTCATTAATGGTTTTTATACAGTAAAACAATTAAGAAATAACCTTGGACACCCCCCCCCCCTTTCAGGAGTTATGAACCTCTCGTAAATAAGTAGAAAAGTCATATAAATATTTGAAACAGCTTATCAAAAAGAATTGTCCATTATCCCCCCTCTCCGCACACACACACGAAATTTTTTTGGCGTTTGGATGTTTTTTTGTGGACATGAAGCCCCTCCTTCCTCATTTTCAAAATATACGTGTATTGACAGACCCATTCATGTCTTTGTAAAGTACACATTACTTTGTATATACGGAATATTTGAATTAAAATTTTTTTGAAGTGATAATATATTAAGTACGTAGTTTTCCTCTCTTTTTTTCTTCCAAACATATGACTTTTTTGTGTTTATAAATAATCTTTAATATATTTTATAATATTCCGTCAGATTTAAGACTAACACACTACTAGGAAGGGGTGGGTCTTCTCTTTGCACGACTCATTGAATAAATCAGATGATTTTATAGAGCCTAACACATCCCAACATCTCAGTATTGTTGGGTTACATATAGTCCATTCCATGCATCCTCATGAAACAAAATGAGGTTCAGAAAACAGGCTTCCGTGCCTTGGGCCCAACGATCAAACAAAAACATAACACATGATAAATCTAGTCCTAATGTATCTATCAAGTTTTTGAAAGGGGCACCCAGCAAAATAACTGACACTTTTATCTGAATCCCTGGGGGAGGGTCACACCTGGGTGTGGTATGGTTCTTACTTTTCACAAGACAATTTCGATCCATAGTTATGATGGGTTTTGATGCTAAATTACAGTAAGACATGTTCGAGAAAAAGCGGGAAGGGGAAGCCGCCCTCCGATACTACGTGCCCAGTCTTTACGCTTCTTCATAAAACTGAAAAAAAAAACTTTTGGGTTCTATTCCCTCGGCACCTCTCCGTGCGCGGATTTAGAGGGGGGAGGGTTGGGAAACCAGACCCCCCTCCCCCCGAAATGTACAGACTTATTAAATGTATATACTGAAGCACATAGAAAATGACTTTGGACCCCCTCCGCCCCCAACACACACACAGACCACAACAACCAACACGAAATAAGTTTTTTGTTTTGCTTGTCGAAGAATTTTTGGTTTGGATTATTTTGACTGGGGTGCACCTCGCTCTCCTTTGGAAAAAATTCCCGAGATCCGCGCCTGTCCTCCGTATATAGGAGCGAAGCTTTGTGTGTTCCCCGATCTATTCTGTAATAAACTTAAATCTTATTTGTAAACAGCTTAAGAGACCGTTCGAAGGCATAATTTTTAGAGTTTCATTGGGATATGACATGAAGTCGGTCACGTGATCAAATTCTATAACGCCCGAAGGGCGTTATGGTAGATTGATCACGTACCGACTTCTTGTCATACTCAATGAAACTCTTAAAAAAGATATTTTATTTCTTATATTTGTATTGGACGTTTTAGTCGTGTTACATAGAGAATAAAACATACCCTTTTCCATATCACATCCTGTATCAGCCCGAGACACCAGTATCAGCCAGAGGGCCGAAGGCAGGGCTGATACGGCTATTGTGACGTCAGCTATATCGCATATGCAAAAAACCTGGGGCCTGTTTTACAAAAGGACTTACGACTTAAGATCAAATTGAATTCTTCATATCACTTTTTAATTAACATTATATCGAAAATTATTTAAGACTTTTTAGAAGGAATGTGTTAAGATATTTTTACACAAACAATTTCAAAGAGAATTCTTAAATTTGCAAAATTTTACAGTCATCTGAAGTTTTTGGTCTAAGTTGTGAGTTCTTTTGTAAAACGGGCCCTGTATTTATTACTAAGAGTGTTATAAAAAGAAATACATGCAAATCACAAAACTCAATTGGTCAAGGATCTTTATAGGTCACGTGAGTAAACTCGGGTGACCTATTGCTATCCGTTTTCGTCCGTCGTCGTCCATCGTGTGTTAACATTTGAACATTTTCAGCTTCTTCTCTGAAACCACTGAACAAATTTCAACCAAATTTGGCACAAAGCATCTATGGGTAAAGGGGAACAAAAATTGTGAATTTCATGGTCCCTACCCCCCTGGGGCCTGGGGGGTGGGTCAAAAGCACTAAAATTAATCAAATCTTTAAAAATCTTCTTTACTCCTGGACATCAAGCAGTCAAACTGTTGGCATAATTGTAATCAGCATTGACTGAGTCCTCTACCAAAGTTGTGAAATTCATGGCCCTTGGGTCAGGGGTTCTAGTGTTAGGGCGGGGCTAAATAGATTATATAGTGAAAATGCATAAATTCTTTGAAAATCTTCTTCTCTGCTCCTGGGCATTAAGTAAACTTACCAAGTACATAGTTATATATGTTGAATAAGGCTGCCTCTTCCAAAATTGTGAATTTCACGGTCCCAGGATCAGGGGTTCTGGTGTTAGGGCGGGGCTCTATTTATTATATAGTGAAATTGCATAAATAATCTTTAAAATCTTCTTCTCTGCTCCTGGGTATTAAATAAACTAACCAAGTACAAAGTTTTGTTGAATGAGGCTGCCTCTTTCAAAATTGTGAATGTCATGGCCCCTGGGTCAGGTGTTCTGGTGTTAGGGTGGATTCCTTAAACATCTTTTCCTCTACCCCTGGGCATTAAGTAGACTAACCAAGTACATAGTTATGTTGAATAAGGCTGCCTCTTCCTAATTTGTGAATGTCATGGCCCCTGGGTCAGGTGTTCTGGTGTTAGGGTGGGGCTTTATTGATTATATAGTGAAAAAGCACAAATTCTTTCAACATCTTTTCTTTGCTCCTGGTTAATATTCCAATGATCCAATTACATATTTAAGGCCAGCATTTTTTTTTTATTTTCAGGTTTACAAACCCGCCGCTCAAAGTTTGAATTTACAGAAAAAAAAGAATTTTTTCTTCCGATGTCAGATTTGAGTCGGGATCGAGATTTCAATTTTACGAACTCGTACTCCCGGTTTTAAGATGGAACACAAGTAACAGCTTTTTAAAAAGCTTGCCTGACTTACTCAGTCAATATCTGCAAGAGGAGCAATACTTTTGTGGGTTTAAAATATGACCTTAATTTATATTTTGAAAACCTTGTGTAAATGAAATCCTTGGTTTTATTTAACTTACAGAAGAATCATCTCTACACTGCATACTAAAGAGTTGTTATTCTGTTTGAGGGGTGGGAGGGCTGCAAGTGGAGATCTAAATTGAAAGCTTCATTACACCTATAATTATATGCATGTAATATCATTAATATCTGTAATAAAATCATGCATTGTAAATATTTTAAAAGATGGATATAATTAAAAATACACATTTTGTCGTAGTGTATTTATTCCACTGAAGTAAACATTAGTAATGTGTGTTCATTAATTTTTTTTCCTAAAAAGGAGGGGGGGAGGGGTAGTGCCACTATCATATATGAAGAATGAAATAAGAAAATTCAATGTTTAGGACTTTGTGTAAAGAAAAATCCAAGGTTTTGTACTGGTTTCTTATCTATATTGTGTGCATCTGAAACGGGGATACAAATGTTCATGCATCTGGAGACCACGACTTGTTGAACTGCGTTGTTTATTATTGGACTAGTCCATTTATGTAGTAAACAACCGCGGGATCGGGAAACAAATCAGAAAAAATCATTTCTTTAGTGCTGCTATATACGATATGTTACTTAAACATTTAAAAGAATGGGATAAAATTTGTAGATAGAATTTCTGAAATAGTAGGAGGAGGTTAAAAAGGACAAACTTTATTTAATTCCATAGAAGTTAGTACACCCATTCACACAATAGAACTATTCAAGGAAAATTCATGCGCTTACTAAGTGTCATTTGGCGCGAAAAGAGCGATTCACCCATTTCGTAGAATATAAATGGACTGATCCAGTAGTATAGAAATGCAGATAAAAAGATACACGGACATGTTGAAACGGTGAATCACATTGAATAATTGTTCCATGGAAAAAGACTAGAGTAAGTAAATACTAAAGTATTTTGCATCAGTAATATCATTCTTTTTTCTGAAAACTGTTTCTTTTAAAATGCAGGTAAAGAATTCCAATGTAAATCAGCTTGCACAAAATCTAGCTCTCTAGGTATGATCTATTAGTTTCGGATCTTGCAAATATCAATCCTTATACAGCCTGACGCCGTGACGTCAGGCAGTGAGGGGTAAATAAAGGTAGATCTGTCAAGTTCATAGCAGCACCGTAGCTTGGTTTAGTGTAAAAATTTATCGATAGGATTAGGAGTGGCATTCAAAACGTTTCACCCGTTCGAAGGACAAATAAAATGCTGACGACTTTGTTGCACAATGACATGCTGGTGAGATAATAATGTATTCATATTCAAAAGTATTTGTGTGTAAATTATTTTCCTCCAACAGGTTTAAAACTGCCCGTGGTAGCTATTGTAAGCGACTTTGTTTAGGTCTCTGTTATAGCTTATAGTCTAAGCATCATTCTTCAGAAAAGGGTCGCTTATGCATCAGATGTAATGAATAAAACTATGGGATAAGTTAAGTCCATTTGAGGAAGAAATAAACAAAAGCCTGAAGAAATGAAAAAAAAATCAACTATTAAAAAGCAAGTATATACAAATACTAGTATACATGTATACAGGCATGTAGTGTTGTTTGTGGCATCCAGAAAAATTATTTTACACTTAACTGAAAAATGTTCACCCTACTCCCCAGTACTCCCTGTCTGTTTTATGATGGGAATTATAATTTTAAGTATTAAGTGCATTTTAGAACAATGTCTACACATTCACCTTACACATATTAAAAGAAATGAAGATATATTGTTTTAAAGAATTGATTTTTAAAAATATCTTTTGATCAACATCACAAAATTGCAGATGATAAAATAAACAATTAAACGTTCTACTTTCCTATTTGTAACCTTTATGTGTCCTGTGGCAAGGAGCCTGTTAGGATAGCAAAAAAAGAACCAATCAAAGTACTGAAATTACTGGGAAGCGCTAAGTATATTGATTTGAAATTCATCAGAATTATTTTAATTTAAAGTCACCTGTTGTGTTGAATTTTAAGCGATATTTCGACAGTGCGATAGCGCTAGGTCGAGCACAGTCGTCAAAAAGTATGTGAGTCCTGAATATGTGAACCCCGCCGTTGGGATATGAAATTCAACATTGTCTCATGCCTTTTTTTCAAGCATTATATATGGCAAGCCGTTTTACTATTTATTCGTGAAATAAAAATTTTCTCTCAATAAGAGAGAGATCTCTCTAACACATAGAGATATCTCTTTAGCTTACAGAGATATCTCTTTGACTAAAAGAGATATCTTTATACCTTAGAGAGATATCTCTTTAAACAAAAGAGATATCTCTTTTTGTGAGAGAGATATCTCTTAAAGTTAGAGAGATATCTTTATAAGCTAGAGAGATATCTCTTTAAGCGTGAGAGATATCTCTTAAAGTTAGAGAGATATCTCTTTAACAAGGTTAAAAGAGATATCTCTTAAAGTTAGAGAGATATCTCTTTAGATTTTCAAAAAGAGATATGTTTATAAGCTAAAGAGATATCTCTTTTTTCAGTGATGCTTAAAATAGAATAATTAATTCTCCACTTTAAAACGAAAGTGAAACAGGAAGTAAAGTCTCTGGAATAGTTACGATGTTGTAAGAAAAAAGACTGAGCAATTAGCAATTACCCAGAATAATACATGTACTGTAGACAAAAATGCTATAAATCCTTTACTTGAAACAACAAATAATAATGGTAACTTCGTTGATAAAAATGCTAAAAGTTTAATATTCAGGAAAACGAAAGTAAGCATACATATGGAAAAACCCCTACATAAATAAATACATGGGCGCAGACATTTTGGACACCCAAAGTTGTGCGGAGGAGAAAATGCTACCTGGCGCGTGATTGGTCAATAAGAGAAAAGACTTGTTATGTATTTGACAAGTGAAATAAAGTTGATAAAAATCTCATATCAAGACTTGGGTTTCTTTGAGATATATAGGAGTAACAGGTAAAAATTTGAAGGGAGGGGTGCTCTTTGGTTAGAGATTTTCAGTTGGTGTCAAACGCACCTTGTTGTAAACAAATGGAAATTGAAAGTAAAAGTGCCGCGTGACCATATATTTTTTCTGGCATGTTTTGTTTTCCAATATCTCGAACTTTCACGACAAAAAGGTCATTTGCCCGAAATTCAATATATGTATCAGTGAGAGGGGCTCACGTTTGTATGGAAGTCTATGGGAAAACATTTGGTGGTGTTTGTCCTATAGAAAAGGTATGATTTCATCGATAAACATTGATTACAGCCAAAAAATCAATCAGTTCCTATTTTTTTGGCATTGAGATTATATTTTAGTTAGTTTTAACTATTTGTTTAAAAATTAGAGGGTTTGGGTAAATTGAGGCTCACGATAGGGACTGCACATAGTAAAAAAAATGCCAAAATTTTGCCCTAGCTCTCATATTTTCAATAAATGTACATGTGAATAGTTTTAAATAAATATTTATGCTGAAATTTACTGTGAATATTGTAAATAATACAATATCAATATTTATGGGCATCATCAATACACAAAACATATGAATATCCCCCTCGCAGTTTGAGAAATTCATTTAAATCCATGTATTTTATGAGTGTAGACATTGGAACAGATTGAGTAATCCTCTTTCAAATTTGTGTTAATCAGAGTTGATTGAATAATTTATAACAAAATTTGACTGTTGTTAACTAATTAGGTGACTTTGTTTTTACATAAGGGGCATAATCCAGCAGAAAAGCCAGTTTCAGTCATGTAATCAGTGCTGGCTTGAAAAAAAAGTTATACTTTTGGTGAAACTTAGAGATTACTTGTAGGAAATTTAATTGAAATTACAGTACAATATATTTGTGCAGAAAATACATTGAAAATGCAATAAATATGCAAAATTATAACTAAAAAAATTATGAAAAAGGTGTCTGAATATCCCGCCTCCTTGCCATATCCAATCTTGATATTCTGCTGAAAAGGGGGGGGGGTAATTTTGTGCTCTAATCATGCTGAAAAATGAAGGATTTTTGTTTAAATTGGGTTTATTTGAATAACAAGAGTCATATTTATCTGCAGTTATTTTTTTTTTCAATTTCTTTGATATTTTTTGAAATAATTATCTGAGTAAATTCTATTTTAACATGTTTATTTTAAAGGTATTACATCACAAATGCTTAAAAAAATTTCAAAAGATGGTGTAAATAATTAAAAATTATTATATAAGCTACTAGATGCATTTATTAGTATGTTTTAATAAAATAAAATGTATTTCAGCAATGCATTATCAAGAAGGAAGAGATTAATGAACCCTACCCTCTTACAATGAACAACACATGGACACTCTCGGGATGATCCCTTTGCTTTCATTAAGAGTTCCAAGGTATGGTTTTCTTCGAAAATCTAGTTAATCTCTTAATATTTAAGTTATTTAGAACTTTTTATAGATTATTAGAAAATAAATTTCCTCAGAACTGCGGTTATTTAAACACTTTGCGTACAATTGAGCACTGTATTCAGTCAGACAATATGATTTATCTGCCCTTGGCATTTAATCAATTTATTAATTATGTCAATAATAAGAAATGATATGCAAATAAATATATTTGCCTTTTATGAGAATATACATATTCAACATCAATTACATGAAATGTTCATGAAAATTGGCTAAAATGTAGGTCACCCCCCTTCAAAATTACAAAATTTTCAGTGGGGATGTATTTGATTCTCTGATGCCAGCAACCCACTGCTGATGGAATTTGTTTTAATCTTATGTACATTTGAACTAGATATAATTCTCTTTCTTTCCATTGATTATTTTATCTACATTAGTTTTCACTCTTTCCATAACCCAGCTTTTTCTTACAAAAACCTGCTGATTTTCTTCATTTTTCATTAATAACGGGTACCTGCTACCCTGAATGATTAATATGATCTACCTTGAGAAATTATTAGAGATAATAAGAAAAACAAGCAAACCATGTGCTAGATTAATCATTTTATTTTAAAAGTTTGAAAGAAAAATAGAAAAATGCTTCAATTTATAGACATCTTTTCTGTTTCACAGATGTTGGTCTGATTGACTGGGGTGTGAAATGTAACAGCCAATGGTATACTTAAGCTAAGACTGTCAGTCCCAATATTCAAGAGGTGAGATAAGCAATGGATATATGTTCTAAATTTACTAAATTGATCACTTTTTATAAATGTTTCTTTTACTCTATAGGAAAAACCCCTACATAAATAAATACATGGGCGCAGACATTTTGGACACCCAAAGTTGTGCGGAGGAGAAAATGCTACCTGGCGCGTGATTGGTCAATAAGAGAAAAGACTTGTTATGTATTTGACAAGTGAAATAAAGTTGATAAAAATCTCATATCAAGACTTGGGTTTCTTTGAGATATATAGGAGTAACAGGTAAAAATTTGAAGGGAGGGGTGCTCTTTGGTTAGAGATTTTCAGTTGGTGTCAAACGCACCTTGTTGTAAACAAATGGAAATTGAAAGTAAAAGTGCCGCGTGACCATATATTTTTTCTGGCATGTTTTGTTTTCCAATATCTCGAACTTTCACGACAAAAAGGTCATTTGCCCGAAATTCAATATATGTATCAGTGAGAGGGGCTCACGTTTGTATGGAAGTCTATGGGAAAACATTTGGTGGTGTTTGTCCATATATAATCTCAAATGCAATGGACCGAATTTTCTCAGCTTATGAAATAATCAACTATTTCTAATTTGAGTATTTCCGTCAATAAAAAGCTTACTTCCGGTAAGGGAGAAGTCATTTGAAATGGAATTTAATTAAAAAACATGAAGAGAGATATCTCTAAGTATAAGAGATATCTCTTCAAGTTTAAGAGATATCTCTTTCTCATAGATATATCTCTTAAAAATGAGAGATATCTCTTTAAGTTGAGAGATATCTCTATTTTTAAAGAGATATCTCCCTAAAATGAGAGATATCTTTGTAATTTTAAGATAAATTTTATTTTCCGAATAAATAGTAAAAGGGCTTGCCATAATTATACATTATCTTCGTAAAAGATCAATCAATTTTACTTACAGTACTGTACACGAAATTGCAAGAATATTTTTCCGTGTAAAAATATTTTCTTTCCCCATCGCCTTGTAGGAATCTATAAGAGGTCGTATTTACGTATAAATTGCAATTTATTGGAAGGGAAGGGAGATAGTAATCGAGTTTTCCGATGAAATTTAAACTCTAAATGTAGATGTAGCTATACTTTTGCTGGAAAATGTTTACATTGTATTTGAAAAAAAAATGTGAACACTTGAAAATGTCGCTAAAATTCCTCTCATTTAAGTGCAACACTGAAAGATAAAATCTTCTGGTGATCATATTTAATAACAAATTCATTCTGCGTTTACAAGTATTTCAAATTGAAGATTGGAATCATGTTTGTAACAACATCATATGACAAAGCTCTATGCAAAAGAAACGAACATCCGTAGAATTAACGCCCTTTATGTCAGAGATAATATGTAAATATATTTTAGTATAAAGATTTTATATTTATCTTTTGATACTATTCTGTTATCTCTGATTTTCAAATATATGATTTATGGCGTATATGTATTTGCAGTAATATTTGTGTTGATATACAATATGTGTCACTCAATAGTAAATGATACGCTTTTGCAATAAAAAATCTTACACTTTTCTTCTTTTTATTAAAAATACGTCATGAAACTCCCAAAGGTATTTTTGACTATTGTTGAAATAAATTAAAATGCTTCAATATTTTTTTGCGGACGCTTGATGCTTTTCACCATTTTTCACTTGTGTATCTATGATCTTCACTACCATGCAAAACATGTTGAGAGGGAAAAAACATATATACAGCACTGTTGTGCTAGTTGGAATGGAAAACTGAAAATAATTGCTCATAATATTTCTGCTATTTCAATGATTAATAATTCAAGAGTCCAAGAAAGAAAATACAGTATTAATCTCAAGTTTTAATAAATCTTCATGAAGGTATACAACTGAACATTATTTTATTATGTTTTTATTACTCTTCATTAAGAATCGGCAACACAGCTGAGACACATCTTTACATAAACTATTTAATCCTAGTTCCCTACTTCAAGTATTACACCGTTTGCTTAACATTTCATCAGCTCTATTTCTGTCCATTGCTAAGAACGTTAATAAAGGTTTTAGCATTTTTCGCCATATCCTGCAAACAACACGCACAATTTTAGAGCACAATACATGTATTCCGGGAAATAAGATTTACTATTTGAGTGGATCCGTTGAAAACACAACCACTACATGTCCTGCATGTCTGTACAGCCACAAACTGCCTTCCTTTCGAATTATGTACAACACAAGTATAGACATTAAAAAAGACCGTCCTTGAACATGTTGAATGCATTCCAGTCTGTTACTAATTGATACTTAGATGCGAAAACTGAGGTCACTGATAAATCTCAGCATGGTGCAAGATGTTAATAGTAAGGCTTGATTTATAGTTACATTGTCTGAAATAAATGTCTAGAAAAAAATAATTATAGTTTACATGGATATATACTAGTAGAACGTACCATATTATGTGAGTAGTACATTGTAAATCAATTTCATGTGATTTCTTTTACTGAATAACTCACTTCCAGTTTGAGATTTAAAATTTTATCAAAATCCCATCTGAGTTTTAAATCATGTATCGGGTACGTATTGAATATTCAATCACTATATTGCATGTACATGATAAATAATATACTGTTTTTAAACTAAGTACTAGTATTTGCGCCATAGAGGCAGCAATTGTAAGCTACATGGAACCAAAGTAATGTGTGCCGACATGATTTAAATGAACTACAATGTGTAGAGAAGAGCATGATAAGAACTGCTCTTATCTACTAGCTGTGGAACATCCTTAAACCTTACTAATTACCTTGTATTATTAGAAATGCGCGTAACGCAGCAGTACACTAAAATATAGGAGAAAGAGAGTCAGGGATTTCCAGTTGTATATTTTTAGAATAACAAGTTGAGTTATCTATCTTGCTTATAGTGGCGCTGGATCCGGAACGGAAGTAGATTTACGCTGACAGAAAGCGCTTTGCGCTGCGCTTAGCGCTTAAAAATGAATGTACAAATTTCGATGATTAATTTATCCAAATAAAATTTTTTATTTTTCTTATTTCCTCCTCCTCCGGGACTTATTCATTCTGATGTAACTAAACATAAAAATGATTTTAAAAAAATGCTGGCCTTATGATGAAGAAAGGTGTCTCTTTCAAAGTGGATAATTTCAGGCCCCAGGGTCAGGGGTATCGGAAGGGGGGTACTTTGTCTAAAAATAAATTAACCCTTTGAAATCTGCTCTTTGATAAGCAACGGTTCCTCTTTCAGAATTGTGAATTTCACGGCTTTTGGTTTAAAACACGAACCAACTTCAATTGCTGGAAAGTTATTTCATGATACTCAGGTGACCTATAAAGCCCGCGGGCCTCTTGTTTAGCTTCGGGGCGAAATGACTTGCCACCCTTATAGCGCGCTCTTTGTCTTAATATGCAACCTTGCATAATTTACAAATCAAGAAAGTACATTTCATAAGTTGACAAATCGCAAGTCTACGAATTACACGTGATCATTTACATAACTTGCATTTACTTTTCAATTTATGTTTGATAAATTACAATTAACAAATTGTGAAAGAAAAATTGTCAGACAAATTATGAAATTAAGATTTACAATTTTAAAAATTCAGGTTTACGTGTGTACATTTTAAGAATTACAGAGATGGAATTTTGAACTCGTTGGCTTTCCATAGAAATCAAACCAAAACTGTAGTAGGAGTAGCATTTTAAAAGTATTTCACAGAAGTTTCTATTTTTAGTAACCACGGCAACACCGTTCATCGAATTCAAAAACCGATATACAAAATTATGTACCTTAGTGTAGTCTACTTGTGTGCCAAATTATATTGAAATCAAACCAAAACTGTACGAGGAGTAGCATTTTGAAAAATTGTTTACAGACAGACAGACGGACGGACAACGGACGCATTACTATCGCATAAGCTCTTCTGGTCTTTGACCAGTAGAGCGAAAAATGTAAAAGTTAAGAAATATTACAAATCATAACAGCATTTTCTTAAATGTCCTTGGACACAGATTTTATTTATATGAAATTATCATGAAATATATTGTGCAATAGCGTATCAGCGATATGTACCCAGTTACGCATGTAAATCTGTGAGGTCATTACAAAGAACATGTCACAAGTCATTTAGAATAGTCGTTTCCTATTTAATCGGAGATGCAGGGTGCGGTCCGGCTCGAGCTATCACTCTCGCCTCAAGTCCCGTGCTGTATCTGATACAGTAGGAAACTCATACTCTAAATATATCTTACTCACTGTGGTAATATTGTAGAATAATGTAGCTATCTTGCAGGCGCGGATCCAGAAATTTTTTTCAGGGGGGGGGGTCCACCCCAGTCAAAAAAAAATCCAATCCCAGAAATTTCTTGACAAGCAAAAAAAAAAAAAAACCTAAAGTCGCTCAAACGTCAAAAACCTATTTCGTGGGCGGAGGGGGGGGGGGGGAATGGTGACTTCTATTGCCTCAAATCTTTCACTTTTCATACCCATTTCACACATATTTGCGTTTACCAGGGGGGGGGGGGGGGGGGGGGTCAGCGTTTTCCAGGGGAGGTCCATGGTAACTTTTTTCTTGTTTTCGTATATACATTTTTTAACCTGGTAAATTCCAGGGGGGGTCCTGACCCCCCCCCCCGACCCCCCCTCTAGATCCGCGCATGATCTTGAGTCAAAGGATATAACATGAAATCAAAACTAGTCATGTCATAATGCTACCCCCCAAATACAAACTTTCTTTAAAACAAATCAGTTTGCAAAGAAGTGTTAAAATCGTCAATCAGAATTCGACATAAGGTACATGTAGGATTCTTCTTATATTTCTTGTATTTAAAAACACGATGCTGTCATGAGACAGTAATACCCGCACTAAGGTGTTTGCCTCTAAATGCACACTCCTTCAAATTGGGCTTTACCAAGGAAAGAAATCAATATAATTCAATAATTTACATAATACATGTATTCATCAAATCGAGCATAATATGCTCAGGCGACCATGTGACCCATGAGCCTCATAGATATTTCATATTCTTAATTCATTACCAGTCTGAAATTAATCAACAGAATTTAATTAATGATGTAAATTACGTTTAATAAAGGGAGGGGGGTATAAATTTTTGGCCCATAATTGGTACTTTTTAAATTTATTTTCTCATAGAGATCAACAAAAAATAATATTATTCAAATTAGTGTAAAGTGTTTTTCAAGATTTTTTCAAAATGTGCAAACTTTTTTTTATATTTGATTAGGCAGAACTCCTCGAAAGCTGTCATACACCCAATCAATTTAGTCAACCTCCCACCCCTCTCCCATCAACACACACACAAACACACCCTATTTGCCTGTTTTTGGAAATAGGCCTAGATGGCAAAGTTAAGATAAAACGTCTTCTGCAAATGATTATTTTGAATTTGTTCTTGTACTATACATGTATCTGAACACCTGCATCACACTGGGCTTGCATCACGTACCCAACTTAAGTATTAGTTTTATCACTATCATTTTTAGATTGCATTGCACGTGCAGTGTGGTGTACACATCAATCAGTAGGAATTATTTCATTTTTTGTGTTTTAATTGAATTATATTTCATGAAGTTGACAGGACCTGTGACAGTCGGTAAGTACAAGTTTTGGTATAGATTTGGGTAAAATAGTCTGAAATGCAAATGGTTAGGTTAAGATTTAAAGGATCAAAGGTCATTGGATGCTACAATAGACGAATTTCACATTCTGAAGAGTTATCCCCGTTGTTGACGTTACATTCAATGATTGAGTTACAAGATCCAGAATTTTTTCTGGGAGGGAGGGGGGGATTTCCAGACCAGAATTTTCTGAGAAAAAAAGAAGTTATGGTGGGGTCTGTTTTCTAGAGTGGAGGGCACCTAAAGTCATTTTTATTTGCTTCAGTATATGTTAGAGTCCTGCAAATTCCTGGGGGTGGGGTGGGATCTCCCTATCCACTCCCTGACCCTGTAATGACAAATGGTCATTTGACTCCTAAACAATAGGAAGCTTTTCCATTTGACTATACATAATTTTCTTGTGTTATTATGTTATGTAAATTTAATGGTATAAAGGTTATGAACCCCGGGCCTGGAGGCCATCCCCATTCTCCTAATGAACTGGAAATGGTCACAATATGACTGCATTAAATTAAATAAAAGTGCATCAATGATAAGATTGCTTGACATTTTATTCATGAATTGGTGTCAGCCTATCCTCCTAGAAATAGGAATGAAAATCATTCAAAGAGATAGACCACATTAAACTATTTGTATATATTGACATTTTTTAAAATGTAAAAACAAAAAGTAGTTTTCATACATGAAAACAGGGGTCTGGGAAGGGGCGAGGGGAAGGATTGAGTTAATATCTCTATACGTCTTAATGGTTGAAAACTCCTAAAATGAATGTTGACCTCAAATATGACTTGTCCTAATTATTTTTCAAGTGGTGATGTCTCCATATGAGTGAAAAATTCCTGAGAGCGATGTTTAACAACAACAACAACAAAAAACACAAATGACAAAAACACAATATTAATTTGTGTTAAGAAATATTCCGGGGATTTTTTCCATCATAAATCTTCTTCTCAAGAACAGCAAGGGCATTATTGTCCCCCGTATTTTGGGAAAGGGAGGGGACATTAAATCTCATTTGTCTGTCAGTCTGAAGTTTAACCTACTTTTCAAAAGTATTATATTTCCTTATAAATTTTGATTGAAAAGAGATACTGTAAACGTATTACATTTGGCTGTGTATTCTTTTTACCGCTTTTGGCGGAAAGAAACTTCTGCTAATTCAAGTACAACGCTACATGTTTTGCAAATATACACATAAATAAGAACATTAAGATATCCGCTAAATCAAATCTACGCTAACTTGTTCAAAAACCATTTTCCGCCAAATATTGTACACGCTAAATTTAATACATTTATAGTGGGACTTTCATATTTGACATGTACATTACCTGCAACAAAATGTTTCCGAGCATGCTATGATTTTATCCCCTTTGACCTAATTTCAAAAAAAATTGACATATGATAGGGGTGCATATTTGACACACACAATCTGCCATAAATTATGGCATCCCATTCACTAAAACACTGAAAGCAGAGAAGTTTTTTATGCCACGCCATGATTAGGAATACATGTATATTTTTTGTCATGTCCGTTTTCCACCCTTCCATCTTTCTTTCCATCAGGCTCAAAGAAACTTTTCTAGATATTTTTATCAAACTTCATATGCTGATAGATATGGAGGAGAACTCTGCAACTGCATCAACATTTTTTACCTAGAACTTCCTTTGACCTTAAATCCCGCTTTTATTAAACTAGTGTTTTGACAAGTTTAAAAGATTCTATTCAAGATAGTCTAATCAAACTTTATATGTTGATGCATTCTGATGTAAACTATCCAACTGCAGCAACATTTTAAGTTCTACTGGTCAGAAACTAGAAGAGCTTGTGCGAGAGTAAGGTGTCCGTCGTCCGTCCGTCTGTCTGTAAACAATTTTTCAAAACGCTACTCCTCCTACAGTTTTGGTCTGATTTTAATATAACTTGGCACACAAGTAGACTACACTAAAATACATAAAACAGTGCATCGGTTGTTGATGTCGATGAACGGTGTTGCCATGGTTACTAAAAGTAGAATTTTCTTTGAAATTCCATTAAAAAGCTAGTCCTTATACAGTTTTGGTCTGATTTCAATATAACTTGGCACACAAGTAGACTACACTAAGATACATAAAATAGTGCATCAATGAACGGTGTTGCCATGGTTACTAAAAGTAGAATTTTCTTTGAAATTCCATTAAAAAGCTACTCCTTATACAGTTTTTGTCTGATTTCAATATAACTTGGCACACAAGTAGACTATACTAAGATACATAGAATAATGCATCGGTTTTTGATTTCGATGAACAGTGTTGCCATGGTTACCAAAAATAGAATTTTCTGTGAAATTCCTTTAAAACGCTATTCCTCCTACAATTTTGGTTTGATTTCAATATAACTTGGCACACAAGTAGACTATACTACGATACATAAAATAGTGTATCGGTTTTTGATTTCGATGAACAATGTTGCTATTGTTACTAAAAATAGAAATGTCTGAAATTCTTTAAAACGCTACTCCTTCTACAGTTTTGGTCTGATGGCAATGGCTTCCTTTCTCATCCTTTGTTATAAGTACAAACCAGTAGAGCTACAGTTTCGACAGAGACTTCTGGTTTGAACTTGACTTTTCTTTTGACCTTCACTTAACTTTTCTTTATATTAGTGTTTAGCTTAACTTTAGAGAAACCATTCAAGTTGTGTAATGAAACTTCACATGATGATACATACTGATGTAAGCTTTACAATGCTTTGCTCTATTTTACCTTGACCTTTCCTGTGACTTTGACCTCACTTTTCTAAAATTAATGTCTTGATCAGTTTTAAATAAACAATTCAAAATATATTTATCAAACTTCATACGTGATACATACTGCTGAGGCCCCGTGGGGATCCGGGGTAGAATAGGTCCTCAGCACCCCTTTGCTTGTCGTAAAAGGCGACTAAATTGGGCGGTCCTTCGGATAAGACCGTATAAACCGAGGCCCCGTGTCAAGCATGTGTGGCACGATAAAGATCCCTCCCTGCTTAAAGGCCGTAAGTGCCGAGCATAGGCCTAAATTTGCAGCCGTTCACCGGCAATGGTGACGTCTCCATATCAGTGAAATATTCTGGAGAGGGACGTTAAACAGTACACAATCAATCAATCATACTGCTGAGAGCTATTAATGCATCAACTTATTTTGACCTTGACCTCACCTTTTAAAACTAATGTTTATCTAAGTTTTAAATAAACCATTAATTATATTTTTATCAAACTTCATATGCTAATAGTAAATTCATACTGATGTAAGTTTTTCAACTGCAACAACATTTTGACCTCAACCTTTCCTTTGACCTCTCTTTTCTTAAAAAAAAATGGTAAGCTCAGTTCCATTAAATCATTCAAGATATTTTTATCAAACCTAATATGCTGATATGTATTAGTGAGAGCTATTCAACTGCATCAAAAACTTCACCTTGCACAATCAAGTGACCTTGACCTCCCTCCTCTTTAATTTGTATTTTGCTTTGTTTAAAAGAAATAATTTAAGATATTTTCTTATGTTTAGCATGCACTTATACATAATTTTATGAGAATTTATTATCTATATCCAATTTATTTAGATTTTAGTTTCAATTCTAAAGAAACTGTTCAAGATATTTTCATCAAACTTTATACACTAATACAAATTTTCATGTAGCATTAGTAATATATCCGGTGGGACATTCATGTCCTATAGACATATTTCTAGTTTTTCAAATCATGACCTCAAAAGCTAGGGTCAGGCCACTATTAGGGATCAAAGTTTTATATAGGAATAAAAGGAAACAAATCTTCAAAATTCTTCTTTTCAAGAATAACAAGAGCATGATTAATATGGAAACATTCTCAAGAGGTGTAGGTTCAAGTTTGTACAAATCTTGACCCCCCTGGGTTGAGGAGGGGCCATTTTTTCCTGCCCCCTTTTGCCATCTACATGAAAATGCAAATTTCGACACCATTTTACACATACACAAAACAAACCAATCATTTTCCAAATGATCATGATTTAAGGCTAATGCATAAAATATTAGGGAAGTTCTTGGATGCAGGCTGATTAAACATATCCAATATATAAGAAAAACAAAACAAATTTCGACCCCCATTTGACCCCCCCCCCCCTCGAGCAAAATGAAAATTCCGAAACTTTACTGCTCATCTACATGACACCACCATCCATCTCTTAAAAGATGATTAGGCTACTGAGTAAAATGTAAGAGGAGTTCACGTAAGACGGGGTTTTTTGCATTAAAAAAAGTCCTTTTTCGACCCCCATTTGACCCTCCAGGGAAAAATCAAAAATCCATTACCTTACTGCGCTTCTACATGACACCACCAACCATCTCCCAAAACATGATTAGGATACTATGTAAAATGTAGGAGGAGTTCAGGGAAGACGGGGCTTTTTGCATAAAAAACGTCATTTTTCGACCCCCATTTGACCCCCCGGGGCAAAATCAAAATTCTGAAGCCTTACTACACATCTACATGACACCACCAACCATCTCCCACAAGATGATTAGGCTACTATGTAAAATGTAGGAGAAGTTCAGGGAAGAAAAGTGTGACAGACGGACGGACGGAGATGAGTAACAACAATATACCTGAACTTTCTTTAGAAAGTGCGGGTATAATTAATGAAATTTTCACAGAATCAAGAAGACAACATCACTAAGTGATGGTATCAGTGAGATTGAATTTGACCGTTTTACATGTCTGTTAGAGGCAAGGTCAGGTCAAGGTCATTACCTTTTTCATTGACATTAATAATAAAAAATTACCGTTACCAATTATGCGACCACTACTTGTATTTCAAAAGATTGAGTGTTTTTCTTTTTGCATAAAAAGATACTACCATAAAGGACCTATAACATGATATAACCAAATTGACATAAATAATTTAACTAAAATGGATATTGGCTAATCCGAATTTTCACTACTTTTTTTTTATTTTATTTTCGGATATTTAAGGTATACCTTTACTCAGATGACTAAAAATTCCACTGAGAAGAACGAAAAATCACCTATTGCACACTGTACTCTTAGATTCTTGTGTTTAATTTTATTTTCAAATAACTAGGTCAATGACCTACTTTTCATGCTAGTGGCCCCTGAGTATTTCTCGGAAAATACCCCACTTTTTCACACTATGACCAACGTTTTCAGCACTCACAAAATATTATAAGCAACAAAACTCTTTTAATCATGAAATATTAAAGTAATGGAACAGCGTTGCTGCATATAAAGAAACGATTTGAGTTTGGGCCATAAAACTTAAAAATTATTACAGTCCGAATTTCCTCTGTCATATTTATATTTTTCCCCCCATTTTGAATTGAATATTACGAAAATCTGACTGGTAAGAACTCTAAATTATTTATAACCTTAGGTTACTCCTGTTGCCCTTATTTTGATGGTATTAATATTACATGGGGTCAATGATCAAATTATTGAGATTTGTTGCCTGGAATGGTTTTTATTCATATTTTTGAATTTCTTTATTTCATGGCATTCAATTTTTTGAAATAATTTATGAGCTTTAAGGTCAAGATCTAGTAAATGGAAGGTGCCTACAGATTTTTCAGATTTAAGAAATTAATTTCTTTAATGATGCTTTATAACAATAGCTTGACAAAATAGCCAGTTTCGGAATAATAAGAAAAAAAACAAGATGAAAAATCATATTTTAAACTGTCATTTTCAATGAAAAATTAAGAAAACCAGTATTGAAAATGGGAGTTTTTTCCATATCAGACAAAGAAAATGTATCCAGATTGCCTACAGTTTTTCAGAAAAGGGTTATGTGTATGTTCTTTTTTTGCTTGTCAACTTTTTTTAAATAATGTTAAAAAAATTTAAGATAGGTATCGGGACTACTTTTCATGTGATTTCAAATTGAATTTCATGAAAATACTTTATTTTCTACATAATTTTATTAAAGCCGTAAAGTACGGGAAAAAGAAAGTTGAAAGTGATTATGACGTCATAATGGATTTAGCACTGAAAAGTTATTCTAAAGTCATTTACTAGATCTTGACCTTAACACATATAATATTTGCCAAATGATGTCTAAAAATACATTTAATCTTTACACTGTGATTAATATTGCAAGAAATGAAAAAAATTGACAAAAATGAAAAAAAAATTAAATTTAGTCCGAAATTCCTCTGCATTACCATACATTGACTTTTGTTCATGAATATTTTCTTCAAATAATAAAATATGAAATTTTTAACTTGATATTGAGGTAAAACTTGGTTATTTTATACATTTAGAACAATTCTTGATTTAACATATTATACTTTAGAAAATTTCCTGTCTGTTTTCTGAAACCTGAGTACACGTCATCCTTAAGTTATTTTTAAATGCTTCCTATATTTAAATTTTTCTCATTTTCACATATAGTAAAGTTTCACACTTTCACGTATAGTAAAGTTGTGACATAAAGATACAAAATGATACAAAATCAAAAAACCAGAAGTCTCTGTCGAGACTGTAGCTCTACTGGTTTGTACTTAAAACAAAGGATGAGAAAAGAATCCATTGCCATCAGACCAAAACTGTAGAAGGAGAGCGTTTAAAAGGAATTTCACAGACATTTCTATTTTTAGTAACCATGGCAACACTGTTCATCAAAATCAAAAAAGATGCACTATTTTATATATCTTAGTGTAGTCTTCTTGTGTGCCAAGTTATATTGAAATCAGACCAAAAATGTAGGAGGAGAAGCGTTTTAAAGGAATTTCACAGAAAATTCTATTTTTAGTAACCATGGCAGCACCATTCATCGAAATCAAAATCCAATGCTCTATTAATGTATCTTAGTGTAGTCTACTTGTGTGTGAAGTAATATTGAAATCAGTAGAAGGAGTAGCGTTTTAAAGGAATTTCGCAGAAAATTCTATTTTTAGTAACCATGGCAACACCGTTAATTGAAATCCAAATCCAATGCTCTGTTTTATGTACCTTAGTGTAGTCTACTTGTGTGCCAAGTCATATTGAAATCAGACCAAAACTGTAGAAGGAGTGGCGTTTTAAAGGAATTTCACAGAAAATTCTATTTTTAGTGACCATGGCAACACCATTCATCGAAATCAAAAACCGATGCACTATTTTATGTATCTTAATGTAGTCTACTTGTGTGCCAAGTAATATTGAAATCAGACCAAAACTGTAGAAGGAGTAGTGTTTTAAAGGAATTTCACAGAAAATTCTATTGTTAGTAACCATGGCAACACTGTTCATCGAAATCAAAAACTGATGCACTATTTTATGTATCTTAGTGAAGTCTACTTGTGTGTGAAATAATTTTGAAATCAGACCAAAACTGTAGAAGGAGTAGCGTTTTAAAGGAATTTCACAGAATATTCTATCTTTAGTAACCATGGCAATAGTTCATCGAAATCAAAAACTGATGCACTATTTTATGTATCTTGATGTAGTCTACTTGTGTGCCAAGTAATATTGAAATCAGACCAAAACTGTAGAAGGAGTAGCGTTTTAAAGGAATTTAACAGAAAATTCTATTTTTAGTAACCATGGCAACACCGTTCATCGAAATCAAAAACCGATGCACTATTTTATGTATCTTAGTGTAGTCTACTTGTGTGCCAAGTTATATGAAAATCAGATTAAAACTGTAGGAGGAGTAGTGTTTTGAAAAATTGTTTACAGACAGACGGACAGACAGCTAGACAGAGAGACAGACGGACGGACGACGGACACCTTACTATCGCATAAGCTCTTCTTGTCTCTGACCAGTAGAGCTAAAAATTGATCGTTTACTAAGAGAGAAAAAATACTTTTTACGGATTTTTGGCTCAAATCTGTACTCATATAAGGAGCTTATAAAAGCTAATACAGTTCTAGTTTGTTTGAAAAATCATATTTATTTGATATATTTAAGAACTTTAGTCCCTTATTATAATTTAAACTTGCATTGCATTGCACTACATTGCATTTTAAAATTTCTACAAGTCTTTGATTGTGTAAAAATTATGACTAAAATCATTGTTCTATAATAATTTTGAGAGACTGAAAAGAAAATATTTTCATACGCCACCATTCCGCGAAAAATATAGCCCCTGCTAGTTTTCAAACGCGGTTTACCATTTCAATTTAAAGTGGTACAATTGTGACGAGGAAAGAAAAAATATGGTCCTTTCAATCTCTTACACATGAATATATGACATATAAGCAAATGTACTTTGAACATTTCATCTAGACAGAGACCAGAGAAGAATCCTACCTTAAGGAGGCTTTGGTCAACAAATTAACTATCAGATATAACTTCATTTTTAGATATGATATCTTAATCTGTCAACTAACATTTGTCAAAGAAGGATATGGAGATAACGAACAGTATTCCATCTCAAAGTCCATAAAACAATACAAATAAGAGCAGAGCAAACACGGACCTCTGAAACATCAGAGGTGGGATCAGGTGCCATGGAGGAGTAAGCATCCCCTGCTGACCGGTCACACCCGTCGTGTGCTCCTTGTCATGATCAGGAAATAACGGAAAACTCCGTCGTTAATTCAGTGTGTAAATATTGGACTAACAATTAGTCTCTCAAAAACGTCAGTCAGCATTTGTCTCATTGATAAATTGTATTTGCTGACAAGGTCAATGTATCGACCAAAAAACTTACGAAATGATGACTTTAAACGAGACACCTTATATTCTTGTTTCATCAATTTGCTTGTCAATAATTTACCTCGTTTTAGAAATTGTTCATACGTAGAGCAAGCTTTTGTGTATCGAATCAGCTGAGATATATATACTCCGTATGCAGGTGATGAAGGTATATTGCTGCATAAGTAATGGAAGTTGACGATAGAAAAGTTAAAGTCATCACGTTTATCATATAGCTTGGTTGTTAGATTACCATTAACGTCTTTTTCAAGTAAAATATCCAAGTATGAAACAGATGTCAGACTCTGTGGTATCTTTTATCTGAAGCTCACCAGGATATATCGTATAAACGTAGGAATGGAAATTACCATTAATTGACAATACGTCGTCGATATATCTAAATGTCGAGTTGAAGGCCACAGCAAGTGTTTTCTTCTTTTCACGCATAAGATATTGCACAAATTCTGCTTCATATGAATATAAAAATAGGTCCGCTAATAACGGAGCGCCATTGGTACCCATGGGAATTCCAATAGATTGTTGGAATACCTGGTCTCCCAAAACCACATAGATATTGTCAATCAGAAACTCAAGCTTTTCTTTGACGTCAACTTCAGTGTACTTGTGTGTGCAATCAGAATGTGTTTATCAAAAAGCCTAGACTTTAATTTATCGTGGGGAATGGTTGTATATAAAGTTGAAAAGTCGTACGTTTATAAGCTGTTGATTTTGATAAAATCTTGTGATTTCAAATTGTCAAAGTTCTTTGCATTTTTGAGTATCCACATCTGATTCACACCACTTCTTGAATATATTGTTGCACAGTACTCCTAAAGTTTTTCCTTCACTACTGTCAGTAATTATCTTAGTGAAGAGTAACGAAAGAGGCTTGGTTGAACATTTACTGGAACCCGCGATGTATCTTTATAAGGATTTTAATGAAGATTCGGAATCCAATATATGTAGGGTATTTCAAATTCCTTTTGGCTCTGTGGAAAATTAAAAAATATTCAAAACTGACATTTGAGTTTGAAGAATTTCTTCCTTAGAAAGGGAAGTATGAGTATACGTAGGATTACATGTACCATTTGTAGAACTAAATCCAAGTTCTTCTAAAATACAATTTATATAATGAGCCTTACAAACGAAGACAATGTTGTTACCTGCTTTGTCGGAAAAATTTCTTAGATTTTAGTTTTAACATTTGATCATTTTTGTATATCATCATATGGAGCTCTTCTTCTAAAAGAGATCAATAGTCTTAAATTAACCCCCAGCCCTTTAATGACAGATCGTATTTGCCGACAACGTCAATAATTTCTTTTAAAGCCCGCGTAATTGGAGTTTTCAGAATATATATACTATTTGTCCTGTCCGTCCGTCTGTCTATTTGTCCACAAAAACTTTATCCTTTCCCATAACTTAGACTGGGTGGAACTATGACTTTAATATTTCACAGTTGTATTCCTTGTGACTAAATTTCACCTCTTGACCTTGGAGTTTGACACATTTTTAGATATTTAAACTATATTACAATTAACCAATCAGATAAAGTGAAACAGAAGTGCGACTCCAAAACCTCCTCCAACGCTGCCAATGGAGAAAATTTTATGTATCCGATTAATAAATAGTCCGATTACGGCATATTAAACATTAATGGCGGGGTTTAGGTTTAATACTTCAGTAGGAGAACATCTCCCTGACAGAGTGCTTGCAAAATTATGATAGGCAACACTATTATTACCTTGGAAATCTGTCTCGAAGCAGGGGAACCCCCCGTTTGTTTATAATTTTTGTTTCTTACCTTGTGTATTTTTATTATACCGAATAGGGTCATTCTTTAAACGTGAGAAAAAGTACAATCTGCTTGCATATAACGACATATAGATGTGTTTGACGGGGAAATTTTATATTTTAGAGATATTATACACTCTTACATTTTATTTTCATTAACAAAAGGGGGGGTATTATCCATACTTCAGGTGCCTGTGCTTCGGATGAGGCCGTATAAACCGAAGTCCTGTGTAGCAGTAGGTGCTGGCGCGAAAAAGATACTTCCCTGCAAAATGGCCCTGAGTGCCGATTATAGGTCTCCACCGCAAAGTGGAACTCAACCACGAAACGGTATGTGCTGATCCCGCACGACAATTTTGATTGGCTAAAAATCTGTAT
The DNA here is from genome assembly GCF_032062105.1 of Saccostrea cuccullata. Taxonomy (NCBI): domain Eukaryota; kingdom Metazoa; phylum Mollusca; class Bivalvia; order Ostreida; family Ostreidae; genus Saccostrea; species Saccostrea cuccullata. The sequence goes on along the minus strand of NW_026918429.1, from coordinate 79,229 downwards.
CTAAAATTACATTAAAATAATGTCGTGGTGTTTTTATGAAAAGTGAGACGTAATCAAATTTTATTTATTCAATGCAATATTTTAAATCTGGAATTGAATTTTTAAACTCAATGATTAATTTAGTTTTGCAGTCAGCCCGAGATTAGCACATACCATTTCGTGGTTGAGTTCCACTTTCCACTCGGCGGGCAGAGTTTTGACGCTGTTTCTGGAGATAAATGAAAAACAAGAACATGCATGCCGCATATGGTTGTGTAGATAAATTATCATACAAGACAATGGTAATATAAGTTTGCCAGTGTATTTCCCCTGAATGTGTAAATGAGTGCATTTCTGAGGAGGGGGTACTGTATGTAATTCGGAGTTAGATACCTTGTGTTATTATTATACTATGGGTTAAAAAATTACTTCCGAAACAAGTGCCTGTGCTCCACCAGCAAGTAATAGCGTCTTCATATGAGTGAAAAATTCTCGAGAGGGACGTTAAACAATATATAATCAATCTACAATGAGACCCCATTTATTTATTTATTGAGGAAAAAGGAAAATGTTGTTACAATAAGGGAAAAAAGTTAATATCTTTAATTTTGTCACACTTTGAATAAGAAGACTGCAAATCTCGAGATTTCTCTTCTCTTCGAGAATTGTGATTAATGATCCATATTCTATCACAAGATAAAATTTATACATAAGCCACCCTTACAGATCCGATTTTAAATCAGATTTGAGATGTGTACTGTTTTTGTTTTTTTTTTTGTATTTTGAGATAAATAACTTTTTGGTTTCTCTATTTCATAGTATAAGATATCGAAATCCTGTGCAAAACACCGTGCTGGAAAGCTTTTCATTTTAAGGAAAATATACAATGTTTTTAAAAGAGAGACAGAACAAAAAGATATTTACAACATAAAATATGAGTTGTATTTCTTAAAATTTAGGTGAATTAAATTAAGAGACAAATGTTTATTAAACCGCAGGTAGAATGAACGTGTTACGCCGTTTTGAAAAATTTAATTCGTGCATAAAACATTGTTCTCGTTCTATAAATAAAACTCGAGAAGTGAAATTTAAACTAAATGATTTAACGTGCTCGCTTTTTGTGTGCAGAAATGGGAAAAAACTGACAGAAATTGATTACGAAAGGCAAGTAAAACACCTCGAAGGTAGTTCATGTAAAAGTAATTTTGATGAAGTATGATAATTATTCATATTTATGGCTCTGAAGAACTTTCATACCGACTTGAAAATCATTAATTACGACATGTTGCAGTGCTTTCTCTTCTTAGACGGAATATCTAATATACAGTAAAACTCGGTTACAGTGAAGTCCTTGGGACCTGTGAATTTAATTCGCTATATCCGTAATTCGTTATATCCGTATAACGAATTCGTATTACCATTACAGCGAATTCGCAATATGCATGTTTCTTTCAAGTATTACTACCAACTATGTTAGTGAAGCAAATATAACAAAACATATCTTCGATAACTAAGGTTTTCTTATGAATTGAGTTTTACATACAAATGCTAAAAGGAAATAAAGTAAGTTCAATTTATCATTTTAAAAATAATCTTTGAAAGTTCGTTATAAAAGATGTAAATTTCATTATATTTAACCTCAACGGGACTCAAAATCAGTTCGTTATATCCGTAAATTCGTTATATCAGAGTTCGTTATAACCGTTAAATTTTACAAAGATTTGTAAAGAATTTCGCCGGGGACTCAGAAAAACTTCGCTATAACCGTGAATTCGCTATATCCGTGTTCGTACTAAACAAGTTTTACTGTAAACTATTTTAGTCAAATATCAATATTCGTATATGTCGTAACCGCTGTGTCCAGAACACGAAGCAATATTAACACCACTGTGATTTTAAAGAAACTATATATAAGAACTTGCAGTTATATCTTTACTGGTAAGAAAAGTTTTTTGGCATGCATGAATTTATTGAATGCAAACTGAGACTACTAGAAATTTAAAATAAGAGCACCACTAAGCAGAGCATCCCCCTCGCGACAGGAACTTCACCGGTATTGGCAATATTTTCTGAAAGATAAATTCTCGAGAGAGGTGTTAAAGATTGATTGCACAAAAGAAAGTTGTTTAAAGCTGAACACGACTCGTAAATAGGCATACGCCATTTTCGATATCATTATCTACGATACATCAACACCAGCTAGGGTATACTCTTCAGATTCGTCACGCCTGACTGCTTTATTGTCACGTGTATCGGCGTGGAATGGCGACCCGTGTTCGTGCTGGTTATCATGCATTAACTTTGTTTACATTTTATTGCAGTTACTTGTATTTGTGGTTGTTGGTATACTGCACTGACCTGTACAACTACAAGTAACAGCTTTTTAAAAAGCTTGCCTGACTAAACCAATCAATATCTGCATGAGGAGTGATAAACCTTTTGAGCAATACTTTTGTGGGTTTAAAATATGTCGATCCTTACTTTATGTTTTGAAAACCTTGTGTAAATGAAATCCTTGATTTTATTTAACTTACAGAAGAATTATCTCTAAACTGCATACTAAAGAGTTGTTATTCTGTTTAAGGGGGGGGGGGGGGGGGTCTGCAAGTGGAGTGATCTGCCCTTGAATCTAAATTGAAAGCTACATTACACCTATTATTATACATCAATAATATCTTAGATGAAATCATGCATTGTAAACATTTTAAACGATGGATATAATTAAAAATACACATTTTGTCGGAGTGTATTTATTTCACTGAAGTAAACAGTAGTAAAGTGTTCATTAATTTTTCCTCTTAAAAAAAGAGGGGGGGGGGGAGTGGGGTTGTGTCACTATCATATATATTGAAAAAGAAATATGAAAATCCAATATTTAGGCCTTTGTGGAATAAAAAATCCAAGATTTTGTACTGGTTTCTTATCTGTTGTGTGCATCTGAAACGGGAATACAAATGCAACTGGAGACCACGACTTGTTGAACTGCGTTGATTATTATTGGACTAGTCCATTTATGTAGTAAACAACCGCGGGATCGGGGGAAAAATAGAAAAAAATCTTTTCTTTAGTGTTCCTTGTCCACAGACTGATAAATACGTACGATATATGTTACTTAAACAATTAAAAGAATGAGATACAATTTGTGGATAGAATTTCTGAAGTATTAGAAGGAGGTAAAAAGGTCATTTCATTTAATTCCAAAGAAGTTAGCACACCCATTTACACACTAAAACAATCCAAGGAAAAGTCACGAGCTTACTAAATGACATTTGGCGCGAAAAGAGCGATTCACCCCTTTCGTAGAATATAAATGGACTGATCCAGTACTATAAAAATGCAAAAAAAGGATACACGGACATGTTGAAACGGTGAATCACATGGAATATGCAAAAAGATTAAAGGAAGTAAACACTAAAGTATTTTGCCTTAGTAATATCATTCTTTTTTCTGAAAACTGTTTCTTTTAAAATATAGGTAAAGAATTCCAATGTAAATCAGCTTGCACAAAATCTAGCTCTCTAGATATGATCTATTAGATTCGGATCTTGCAAACGTCAATCCTTATACAGCCTGACGCCGTGACGTCAGGCAATAATTGTAAGTTTCTTTAATATCTTACTTTTGTTGCACAAGACGAAGTCTGTATAGCATACGCCCATCTACACCAGTGTCGACTGATTACACTGAAAGGAGAATAAGTCCCACTTTTATATAGAGGTCTAGAGGGATTCTTCGAACAAAAATGGCAGACACATTCCTTTTACGAATCGTGTTCAGCTTTAACATCCCTCTCGAGAATTTTTCAATCATATGGAGACGCCACCACTTGTTGATGAGAACTGCAAATTTCGACGGTCATCAAATTATTTTAATTAATCAGCATTCGATATGACATTGTAATTCATACAGATTGTCTCAAGATACGCTAAATAATATGACAACACGCAAATTACAAAGTACTTAGTCTATCGAAACGACCAGGTTGAATGAGCGGGAGTGAAAATTGTCAATCGTTCATAAAATTGCCTTCTAAGGTGGCAGATGATAGTTTCGGATTAAGTACCGATCAAAAAAATAGAGAAACCTAAGGTTTGTATGCATATTATAGGTTACCGTAAATTTTATAGCTAGAATATTTTATGGGTGCATTCGGGGGGAATTGGTGGCTTTGTACATTTTATTGAAATATGACACTTTAATGTCACTACTACTGTAAATGGGATATGGACTACAGCAAAAATCACTCTTCCGGTATTTCACCAGAAAAGTGGGGTGGGTTCATAGGATGAATTGTAGCTTGTTCAGTGGTATTTCTGCAATTTGTGTGGTAGCTTAAGTCATTAGCACGGGCCTGGAAGCAGTTGCGGTAGCGGCGAAATATTGAAAATAGCTTGATTTACATGAAATTTTGAGATTGTCCCTGTGCCATCATTAGGGCTCATTGTGTAAGTTGTACATGTTTTATTCCTAAAAGCTTCAAAGGATGACTGCACTTAAGGATCTGCGAAATTTGCGTGAAAATAAACTTTTCAAAACAGACATTTTTCTTTTAATTGCAGGAATGATCAACATCTAATCTACAACTTTACTTGATTATGTTTTGTTATTAAAAGGAGATTAATAGACAAAGAGAAAAAAAAGTGCTTCTTCTTACACTCGGTCTATCTGTTGTAACCAAGGACTGTGACACGTTGAATATTTATAATTCACCACGTGATATCTTTCCTCAGGTAATCTTGGCCGACTTCGACTGGAACTTTAGTTCGTACTCGAGTTACGTCAACAAATTCTAAAAATAGATATTTTGTTAAACTTACCCTAATACCAGCCGAATAGCATTAATAGCAAAAGATCTTACCCGAGTAAACATGGACGAAAGTTTTCCCTTTTTGTATGCATATTATGCATACAAAAATGGAAAACTTTCGTCCCTATTAAACTATAATTGACGACGAAGGAGGGGAATATATATGTAAAACGATTGTATGCTTTCATTAGGCATAGTTTTCTGTTTTTATTACTGAAAATGAGATCAACGCCTTTAAACGTATTAGGATATGCAGAAAATACTGTTCCATAAGTATAAAGACTTGGAAATATCAGAGATTCATTACAGCGTATTTGTATTAATTTTGTTCATGCATAAAAAAACCCGCTCTACTATAGATAGAAACCTTCGCAGTTTAAGATTTGCTAATTAAGCTATCTTTCTACGTAATGTTTTATCAGCTTTTAATTATAATATCTCTGATATTTCAAAGTGTTTATACTAACAAGTCCATGTTGTTTCCACACGCCGCCATCTTGAAACTCGAATAACCCAGGCCTAGACGTGGGCCGTACTAGAGTAGAGTTCAAAGTTGAAATGACGTCACTATAGTCGCAACTCTATCAGTTCGGCTGTTACTCGAGTAACTCGGGCACTTACTATAGTTCCAGTCGAAGTGGGCCCTTGTGAATACAAAATTCCGTCAGGTGACTTATAGGTAGCATGTTTTAGCTAAGTAGGACACAGTGTTCGAACACGTTAAATAGTCAGCCATCGATTTGAAATATTCTTTATTTAGATGGATGGGTTCCTACGGTTTAAACTCTAGTGAATAATGTACTTGTGCCGTACAGAATAAATAGGAAGATGTAAAATGGAGATCTTTCGTATTTTTTAATACATGTCATTGTTATTCACCCAGTCTAATTTTAGATTCATTCTTACGATCTGCTAGCTCCGCCTCTCATACATACATACATAATGTTCAATCAAGGGCAGGTAAATGCAAATTCTCTATATCTGGAAAACTGTAATGACAAAAGCATGAAATTAGTTATTGCATTACAGTCTAAAATTATTTTTAACATTAAAATTGTGTGTCTAATTGATAGACCACTGTAGTAAATGTATGAAGGGGAACTTAGGTTAAGAGTTAAAAGCAACAGCAGTGACCGAAAAAGACCCAAAACACAGCGTTAAGTGCAGTCATCCTTTCTCCGACTATACTATTATTCCATTTAGAGAAAATTCAGAATTTTTCAATGCACATTTTAAAAGCAACTCAATATTCAGTAAACCGTCAGTCAAACGTTTTGATTGCAAAAAAACTGTCCTCTGCCTCCTAACCAGAAGTAGCGGATGTGAGTATTGTCAAGTCGTACATGAATTTTCAGGGTATGAAGATACCCTGAATATTCATGTACGACTTGACAATAGAGTAAAATCGTAATATTTTAAATGTTTCACTATGTACTGATAATTTGAAAATAAGTAGAGTTCATCCTTTTACAATGCCACATACGTATGTGGAAGTTGAGAATCGATAGTCAAAAGGTTTTTTTTTAGGTTAGTGCTAAGGCGGCGCTATAAAGATTATATAGTGAAAATGCTTAAATTCTTTGAAATTCTTCTCTGCTCACGGGCATTAAATAAACTAACCAAGTTCATAGTTATGTTGAATAAGGCTGCCTCTTCCAAAATTGTGAATTTCATGGCCCCAGGGTCAGGGGTTTCATTGCTAGGGCGGGGATATATAGATTATTATAGTGCAAATGAATTATTTCTTTGAAAATCTTCTTTTCTGCGCCTGGGTTTAATACCAATGAACTATGTACATAATTATGAGAAGGAAGGATGCCTCTTTGAGATTTGTGAATTTCAGGGCCCCTGGGTAAGGGCTTCATGTGTTAGGGCGGGCGCTAATGTTTATATCATGAAAATGAACGAACTCTTTGAAAAACTTTTCCTTTGCTCCTGGGTATTATGCCAATGATGTAAGTACATATTTATGATGAAGAAAGCTGCTTCTTCCAAAATGGTTAATTTCCAGGCCCCTGGGTCAGACGTATTTGGAGGGGGAGGATACATAGTCTGAATTTAAATAAATGCTTTGAAATCAACTGGTTATAAATAGAAATTCATTTTCTCTTTGTTGCACTGATCTACCTCTGGGTATTACGTAACCAAAGTAAGCATGCTAAATGTATAATGATAAGCAATGGTGTCTCTTTCAAAATTGTGAATTTCATGGCCTCTGGTTTAAAACACGAATCAAATTCATTTGTTGGAAAGTTGTAACGGGATACTCAGATGACATATAAGGCCCGTGGGCCTTTTGTTTTCTTAATCTTGCCCACAAGCTGTAACGGACACAATATACACATACGCACAGGTGCGATGCTAGTCGCGCGAGGGGATAATAAAATGAAATAATAGCAAATACCCTTTCTCCTCCAAAACGTGCGAATGAGAAACGATAAGAAAGACTACTCTTACACCATCAATAAGGATATGGAGATAACGAACAGTATTCAATATCAGAGTCCATAAAACATTACAAAAGAAGAGCAGAGCAAACATTGACCTACAAATCATCAGATGTAGGATAAGGTGCCATGGATGAGTGAGCATCCCCTGCCGAACGGTCACACCCGCCGTGTGCTCCTTGTCATGATCGGGAATAACGGAAAAATCCGTCGTCAATTTAGTGTATAAATAAAGGACTAACAATAAGTATGAAAAACGTCAGTCAGCATATGACTCAGTGATAAATTGTATTTGCTGACAAGGTCATAGTATCGACCACAGAACTTACGAAATAATTGCTTTAAACGAGACACCTAATATACTTGTTTCATCAACTTGTTTGTCAATAATTTACCTCATTTGAGAAATTGTTCAAACGTTGAGCATGCTTTTGCGTATCGAATCAACTGAGACACATTAACACCGTATGCATGTGATGAAGGTATATTGCTGCATAAGTAAGGGAAGTTGACTGTAGAAAAGTTAAAGCCATCACGTCTATCATATAGTTTGGTTGTTAGATTACAATTAAGTTTTTTTCAAGTAAAATGAACTAATATGAAACAGATGTGTCAGGATCTGTGGCATATTTAACCTCAAGCTCACAAGGATAATAAGAATGGAAATTAAAATTGTTAATTTACAATACGTCGTCGATATACCCGGTATCTAAATGTCGAATTGAAGGCCACAGCAAGAAAAGAAAAGAAACTGTCAACACGGATTTGTTCCTTTAAGTGTTAAAAGTTGATTCACAGGCCTTTGAAGTACTATCAATACCGGTAAGCAATAAGCCGTTATGTGACTTAACAAGGTATATATGTATATACCCCCTGTATAAACAAATACATCATAAAAACATATAAAGGAGGTTATATAAATCACTCTCATCAATCATATAATGGCTTATTGATAGAAATTTAGTGGTTGGATAGACATTTAAAGGGCACTGCTTTCTTTAAAAAAAAAGTCTTAATTGAAAACTGTACTTTATCTTTGTACCGAACTTGCACCATTTCATGATTTTGGGCACTTAGCTTTATCATAGTTATATGTGAATTCCTGTTTCTAAGTTAACTCTTAAGACACAAAATTTATTTCAAAGAGTCTGATTTTGTAAGGAAACATCTTGCAATCAAATTAACCAAGTAATTATATGATTCATTTTCCTTTTATTATTTTAGTGTGAATAACCCTCACAAAAGGGACCAAAGTATATACAGTCCTAATATCCAGAGTTGTATGACATGATAAATGAACCAAACTGTAGTATATATATATATATATATATATATATATATATATATATATATATATATATATATATATATATATATATATATATATATATATATATTATATGGGCATTTTTGTCCTATAATTTAGACTAAGTATGGTTTTCTTATAATTCATCTGTATTTAGTGCATGTAACTGTTAATTGTCTTTGTCAGCAATTAAAGAGGAAATCTACAATTTCTGAGGAGTAACCCAACACTAGCAGCAACTGTAACAATGCAGCCTCTTCCCCTGAGGATTCTAACACACTAGAACCTTGATCTGAAAAGGTACTAATTTGTTTTTTTGTGAAGGGGGTGGGGTGTTCTGTCAACATGAAACAGTAAGTTAGTGGAAATGAATTTTCAAATCTTGTTTCATATTTTTTTCCTCAGCCAATTGTAAATTTGAACCATTCATAACACACAAGAAATGTGGGATAAAACATTTTTTCAATACATAATTCTCATTGTTTGTCTTGTAACAATTTAAGCTTTAATTTCTTTGAAGAGATCCATATTTGGAAAGACAATTTAGAGAGGGATTTGATATTGATGATATCAAAGAGATGGAAGAAAAATTTCAAGATGTTGAAAATCATGACATACTATGGGCACAAGTAACTAAGACTCTAAACTCGCACAAAATTCTTATTACATTAATGTGAAAAATTTGAATAAAAACATATAAAAAGGTTGTTGATGACGGTAAAAATAACTAGAATGGGGAAGACGACTTGGAAATTTTTGAAGAGTTCATTTCGTATGGTAACAGGGCCTCTTCAACAGCAAAAATAGCGTACGACAGCTCGAAAGGTACAATGTAGTCCCAAGCTCAAAAGATATAATGAACAGTCCCCAATCTGACGTAAGTCCTCTTTAGCCTGTTTGCTATCAACATCCCAAAGAAAGAGAACAAACCTGAAATAGTCAGACGGACCAGAGCGACTTGAATTCTAAAAAACACAAATTTGAAAAGAAAGGTACCCTATCAAAGTCCTTCGAAAAACTAACATCCCGGGGTGACAAAATTATTGAAGAAATGAAAAAGCAACGTGCAGCAAAAATTGAACGGTTTGATTAACTGTTAGATTTGCTTGGGGAAAGAGACTGAATTTGGCTTTCCGTCCTGGTCATCATATTTCTCTTGTTTTTTAGAAACAAAGGTTCATCTATCAGTTTATCATATATTCTATGGATCCACTAAGTTCTTGTATATATATTATACTCAGGTGAACGTTAATGTCCTTGGGCCTCTCGTGTTGGTTTAACGTCCCTCTCTTGAATTTCTCACTCATATGGAGACGCCACCACTTGTCGGTGGAGAGCTGTAAATTTTGTCCTATACTAGACACTTACGGCTATTGAGCAGTGAAGGATCATTTTCGTTCTACATGTACCACCTGCTGCGACTTGGGACCTTAATTTTTACGGTCTCGTCCGAAGGACCAATCTCCACATCCCACAGTGGGATTCGAACACGCGACGTAAGGATGAGCTCTTGACTTTGCGATCTTAGATCAGAAGCTTTAACCATCAATTATCGCTGGCGGCCTTAGGACCATTGATTAAAAACGGATCTTTTTCATGTTAGCATCCACTGTACACGGGAGCTCGGTTTATATGGTCTCATCCGAAAGTCCTTCAGTGGAATTTGAACCCGTGTCGCAAGGTTTAACTTCTTTCTCTGCGATTCAAGAGCAGACGCTCTACCACCGCGCCACTCGAGCGTCAATAGAGGATTTGTAAATAGTTCGCGAACTTTTCGACCTCGCATATGTGTCTTTTACTGCCAAATATATTATCTAAAATATGCAAGGGGTATAAGAATCATTTGGTTGTATGTTTGATGTTTAAGATCCCTCTCGAGAAGTTTTCAATCGTCACCACTTCAGGGGGCAAATTTATACACGGCATTTTTCGTGCCAACATCCTTTTCGACATATAGGACCTCGATTTACACGATCTCATCCCAAGTACCCGTCGTCATGTGCCGCATTGGAATCAAACTGCGACTTTAAAATCAACCCCTTTCTCCTCGACTCTTACAGCAGACGCTCTAACCACTGTGCCATGCGGGCAACTGATATTGAGTAATAAACTGTTTTAAAATAATGAGGTCTTAAATTACTGCAGTCATTTTTTTTTGGCAGTTTTTTGATAAAATATAATAAAAAGATTGATTATTTTAACTATATAATTTCACTATAGACAAACTCTTAAGTTAATTTTGATAATTGAACTAAAAATTGCCATGTATTTAGTATTTAAGGCTTGTTTGAAAATATTGTTATTTATAGGGTTATGAAAATCTAGCTGTTATTGAACGTTTACCTTTGAAATTTCTAAAGCATGTATTTAATTTAAAAACTTCCACGCCATCATATATGGTCTATGGTGAAACAGGTCGTTTTCCTCTATACTAGTATATCTCAATATGCATGTACAGTAGAATGATTTCTTACTGGGCCAACCTTTTTTTCAGGCCCGCAAAATAAAATTGTAAATGTGTTATACAAATATACGTTAAAACTTTATTGTGATGGAAATTTAACAAATCCCTGGTTAAACTGTATACAGAAAATCTGTAACGTGTGACTTCTCAAATGTATGGAACCAACAAGGTGCCAATATTAATTATGAATGGATAAGTGCTATTGTTAAGCAAATACTACAAGATCAATTTATTCAAATTGGTTCAGTGACATAAATAATTCCTTAAAAGGACAAAATTACATACTATTTAAACCAAACTTTGGATTTGAAAACTATCTTTGTAAATTATCCCCCAAAGAAAATACTGTTAAAATTTCGCACCGCAAATCATCATATACCAGTAGAAACTGGAAGGTGGTGTGGTATACCATTTTCTGAAAGACTTTGTACATTTTGTAATAACGGTCAAATTGCATCTTCGCTAGTCAAGGGTTTCTGATACGCTACTCTCCTCATGAACTCTTGGCATACGGTGAAGTCAAAAGACGGGATTATTTTCGTCACGTGATCTCGAATCTATCAGGTACGCACAGATTGCGTCATCGACATAAATAAAGACGCGTGTTTAAAAAAAATTAAAATCAAAGTTTTTTTCAAGAATAATTAAGAAGCAATAATTGAGTCATGCTTATTTATTATTTATAGTACAAATCTGAACTTAATAGATTTTTAACCGCATATTTAGAAGATATTGGATGACACCATAGCTATTCATAGCTTACGGATCATTGTTTACTTGCGTTTTTCATCGAGAGTCAAGAAGTATCCCGAACGCAGATATCGTCATTTACAAAAAACAATTGCTGATTGGTCGACCGGGTGTACCCAATCCCAATCAGAACTCGAGAAAAAAAAACCCAACTTCTGTCAACACCGTATGCCAAGGGATTATGAGGAGAGTAGCGTATCAGAATTCCTTGGCTAGCGAAGATGGTCAAATTGCTGATGAATTTTATTATATTCTAGTATGTAAAGCTTTAGATAATGTAAGGAAAAATACCTATAGGTAATTATAATTGTAATAGACCAAATGTTATTAAATTTACAGAACTTAATACGTCAACTCAAAACGAACAAGTCCTGAAAAAATTATGTATGTTTATTTTTAAAGTTTATGACGCTGTCTGTCCTCCTTTATATATTACATGTACTTTCTCTGTTATTGTCTGTTTCCCCCTGTTTAACATAATCTTCTCTGAGGCATGCCATACGGTGGGATACATTTTTGTTCAAATCCAATGTCAACTTCCTGTTTGACTGTGCGTCTGTCCGTTTCATATATAACAAATTTTCGTCGCAGTTTTCTCAGCAACTAATCGCAGATGCTTGAAATTTTAACACTATCTTTTCTGAGACATGCCATATGATGGGATACATTTTTGTTAAAATCTGATGTCAACTTCCTGTTTGTCTGTGCATCTGTCCGTTTCAAATATAACAAATCTTCATTGACTCATCGCAGATACTTGAAATTTAAAGACAATCTTCCCTAAGGCATGCCATAAAATTGGATACATATTTGTTTAAATCTGATGTCAACTTCCTGTTTGTCTGTGCGTCTGCCTGTTTCATACATAACAAGTTTTCGTCGAGCAGCTTTCTCATTAACTATTCATAGCAGATGTTTAATTTTAGTACACTCCTTGTTGAGGCATGCCATATAATGGGATTAATTTTGATATGAATCTGATGTCAACTTCAAATTTTTCTGTGCATCTGCCTGTAATTGATCATGTATATATTAACATGATAGTGTTTATTATATTTTGTATTGTACATGTATATACATGTATTATATATTTTTTTGTACCTCTGACTAGTTTGTTTGATATGTATATATGTTTTATTGTACCCCATGTACTAATATTTTGGTTCGGGAGAATAAATTGAACTTGAACCTGTATTTCGAGTTCCAGGTTTATAAGACTCCTTGACAATAAAGCAAATTTCCCTTAAAATCGTATTGTTATGTTTATAAATGTCTTGTGAAAGATCATGCTTAAGTGGTTACAGGGCATTGTAATAATTAATTAATATGTGTGAGCTGAGAAGGTGGTGATCCTTTTGGTTTACTTTTATGTAATTTCCTTCTTAAAATTCAGGTGAATCTGTCACAGGTTGTCATCTTAACACGAACCGCAAAGAGTGCGTCACACCTACTGAAATGTTATGCATAGATATACCAAAAATATAAAGCACTTCGGTGCAAGCCATAACTTTTTATCTTAAATATATATACCTGCTGAAACAAGTGATTATGGCAGCCTGTGGACTATTACGAATTCTGTTATGTGTTGGATTTACTTGTGTCTATGTAGTTGTGTCCTTTCCATTTTTTGCGGATCACCATCTGCCGTCCAATATGGCCCCTGTTAACTGTGGCGGAAACAGAACAGTGTATATAGTTACAGCTATTGGACATCGGTTATGTGGAGAGGATTATTTTTACATAAAAAAAGACAAACTGAATCAATTCGGAAAAGTGGGTATATTTATACTTTTGTTTTACACTATCAAATGTAAAATAATTCTTTTGTGTTCATGCAGAGTTGCTTTTTTCTTTCCATAGAATAGTTACATAACAGTGGTCTTTTATATTGTAAATGGGAAATCATTATTAAGAACCGCTTGCAATTTTGAATCCCTCCTACCCTACATATTTTACTTAATATCAGTTTGGCTGCCCCAAAAGTTAACAAAGTTATGTATATACAATTTAAAATTTAGGATTAAGTTTTAACACCATAAAAGTTTTGTTCATATCAGGGTAATTTCGCGTCTATTAAATTGACATTTGATTGGTGATTAAAAATACCGCAAATTTTTAGAAAAGTTTGAATCTAGTGACGTAATGCTCGAATTTCTTGTGGTATGTTATTTTTGAGGTAGAAAATACTACAAAATCTGACACATCTGTTTCATATAAGTATATAATACAATTATAGCCTTTTGATGAGGTCAATCCCTCGATATATAGACCTTAGAGAAAGCATATCGACCGAGCACGAAGTGCGAGGTCGATATGCTTTCTCTAAGGTCTATATATCAAGGGATTTTACCGAATCAAAAGGCTACAATTGTTTTATTATTTTTTTATCAGTTAATAAGAAATGTCTTAAAATTCTACTTTCTAGTTCTCAGTACCTTCTCATGCAAGGCATTGTTATGTCATTTGCATTATGACGTCATAGCTATGAAAACCAGCTGTAGTATCTGTTTTTAGAAACATCCAGTTTATGAAGACTATTGTGACGTCAGCATTATTGTTGCTTCACGGAAGAACGTTTCCAATTTTAGAAACAGCAGGTTAATAAATTTTTAAAATAGAAACATCCAGTCTGTAACACTTTTCATACTTGATCATGTGATCCAGTTTGAGCCAATCAGATAGTTGGAACAATATAGAAAAATAATAATTTACTTTAAATAGACGTTTACAGGTGACGTAAATATGCAGTTAATAATGAGAATCTTAGATCACTTAATTTAAAAGATCCTAAATGTAGGGAACCCCGATCCTTCAACTGGCGTCGGAATTTCATATTATGGATTCTCTCAAAGATTACGCCAGACGATGGGATGGATATGAAAAAACATTGACGCTTTCTCAGAATGGATTAAATGTATCAGATCCACGTTAAAGTCGCGTATTAAAAGACTGAGGGGCAATATGAAAACCATCTATCTTTCTGTGTTAAATTATCCAGAAGCAAAAACAAAAAAAAACAAAAAAAAAATTAGATAGATTACATGATCAGTACGTACTGGTCCCTGCCGACAAAGCAGGTAACAACATTGTCTTCGTTTGTAAGGCTCATTATATTAATTGTATATTAGAAGAACTTGAATTTAATTCTACAAGTGGTAATCCTACTTATGCTCATACTTCCCTTTCTAAGGAAGGAATTCTTCAAAATCGTATGTCAGTTTTAATATTCCACAGAGCCAAAATGAATTTAAACTACCCTATATATATTGGATTCAGAAACTTTACAAACAAAGATACATTGCGGGTTCCAGTAAATGTTCAACCAACCCTCTTTCGTTACTTCTCACTAAAATATTGACAATAGTGAATGAAAAACTTCATATATTCAAGAAGTAGTGTGAATCAGATGTGGATACTCAAAATTTCAAAAGAACTTTTGGACAATTTGAAATCGAAAGATTTCACCAAAATCAACAGCTTAAAAACTCTCGACTTTTCAACTTCATACACAACCATTCCCCACAGTAAATTAAATTCTAGGCTTTTTGATATCATTGACAGCTGCTTTTTCAATAAAAATGGAACTCGTAAATTTACTTACCTGGTTATTGGTCATTTGCAAAATTATTTTGTTAAAACACATTCTGATTGCACACACAAATACTTTGAAGTTGACATCAAAAAGCTGCTCGAGTTTCTCATTGACAATATCTATGCGGTTTTTGGAGACCAGGTCTGCCAAGAATCTGTTGGAATTCCCATGGGTACCAATTGCGCTCCGTTGTAAGCAGACCTATATTTGTATTCATATGAAGCAGAATTTGTGCAAAATCTTATGCGTGAAAAGAAGAAAACACTTGTGGTGGCCTTGAACTCTACATTTAGATATATGGATGACGTATTGTCAATTAACAATGGTAATTTCCATTCCTACGTCGATACGATATATCCTGGTGAGCTTGAGATAAAAGATACCAGAGTCTGACACAAAGTCATCTGTTTCATACTTGGATATTTTACTTGAAAAAGACGTTAATGGTAATTTAACAACCAAGCTGAATGATAATCGTGATGACTTTATATTTTCTATCCCCAGCTTCCCTTACTAATGCAGCAATATACTGAGTACCTTCATCACCTGCCACATGCACTTGTTTCGGTACTAAATTTTTAAGCCATAGTATAATAATAACAAAAGGTATCTAACTCCAAATAACACTAAATACACCCCCTCCCTCAGAAAAGCATTCATTTAGACTGCTGAGCAGGGATTAATCTAGATTTTGGGGGAATCTACCCTTTCTGGAGAAATTGGAAAAATCAGCCGGGGTCTGGGAACCACTCGAGCGAGTGCAGGGGCCAAATAAAATTTAAGAGCATAAAATAGCAAAGTAAAAACATATTTCTCATATTCTGAAAATTTAAACTTTAAATTTTTTGTTTCATCAAGGAAAAAAGATATTTGAGGTTTTTGTTATTGGAAGGGGAATATTTTACTCATCAAAAGGGGAAAATTAGATCTTCAGAGTTAATTTTCTCAAGGGGAAAACACCGAATATTGGTAGTGAATATGCCCTAGATTATGTCCCTGCTGAGACATGCCATATGGTGGGATTCATTTTTGTTAAAATCCGATGTCAACTTCCTGTTTATCCGTGCATCTCTCCATACCATACATAACAAATTTTTGTCGCAGTTTTCTCAGCAACTGCTCATCGCGGCTGCTTAAAATTTTAGCACATTCTTTGCTGAAGCATGTTATATAATGAGATTTCATTTTTGTTAAAATTCGATGTCAACTTTCTGTAAATTGTGTTTATCTGTGCGTCTGTCCGTAACAGATTTTCGTCGCAGTTTTCTTAGCAACTACTCTTTGCAGATGCTTGAAATTTGAGTACATTCTTTATAAAGGCATGCCGTATGGTGGAATTTTTGGTATAAATATGATGTCAACTTCCAATTTATCCGTGCGTGTGTTCGTAACTGAACTTGTGCTTTTTACTGTGATAGTGTATATTCACATCAGAGCGGGGAGTTTTACTAGTGAGCACTGGCTCAAAGACTTCTTGTTTACACATTGAATCTACGACGGATCTTTCCGTTATTTCCCCATCATGACAGGGAGCACACAGCAGATGTGTCTGATCGGCTCACTTCTCCATGGCACCTGATCCCACCTCTTATGTTTTGGAGGTCCGTGGTTTATCCTCTCCTTTTTTGTAGTGTTAAATAGACTTTTGAGATTGAATACTGCTCCGTTATCTCCTTATATTTGATCATTAATTATCTATTTTAAAAAAGTAATAGCATTTGAGCTAATATATGAATCCGTCATGAGAAAAGGGCCCTTATCTTTTGACGTCACAATGCTCAGAAAACGACGTCAAAGTCGCGTTATTGTAAACACGGAAGTAATTTTTGTTGACTGCATTTTGTAAACAAGAAATAAAATTTCAAAGTGTAACAAAAATTTGAAACTTGATGCGGACATTTTTTTTTTAATAGGTATGTAATATCATTACAATTTAGTACGTAAATTTATTCATAATTTTGTTTACGTATTTAACTTGATGTTGATATAGGGGAATTGGACATGCACATTGCTAGCTCTGGAACAGCGATTAAAACGATGTCTACTGTATGCATGACTAAATTAAAGATGCTGCAAATTTGTTTTCTGAGCATTGAGCAATTTACAAATACATGCTTAAATTTGAATTCACGTTAAGAAGTCTTAATATTAAAGGTATATTCCACATACATGTATTTTTTTTCAGAGAGAGAGTGAGAGAGAGAGAAGCGCGAGCGAGAGATCTATGCACATATAGTAATTACCGTTCTTATGAGCGCTACTTTTTTCCTGAAAAATATATATCATAATTTAAAACGTATTTAGCCATTTTAATCATAATCCATAGTTAATCATACTGATGTATCCCGATAGCCAGCGTTCGCTGAACTGTCGATTTTAAAATGTGTGTAAAAAAAAAAAAAAAAAAAAAAAAAAAAAAGGGGGGGGGGGGGGGTAAGAAAACGAGCCAAAAAAAAATCTCCGAATAAAAAGACCGGTAAAAGTTAACGCTGAGAAACATAATACCTCTTTGATTGAATAAAGATACTGCTAACATGGGAGATCCAAACCTTCTACATGTACATCAACAATAAATAATTATTTACTAAATTAACGGTAATAGAATATGCTAAGGAAAAAAATACGGATGATGGGGATGCCACGAAAATTTTGCTAAAATAAATTTTGTTTCAAAAACTAATTTAAAATTATCAAATAAATACATTCAAAGGAATGGTATGGTAGAAATTACTATTGTTTCAAATTTCAGAAATTGTTCCGATGAAATGAATGAATGAAAGCCCACTGGAACCTATTTTGCAATATGTTAAGAAATTAAATACAGCTTTAATTGTAGAATTTTCCCAAAAGCATTATACCCAATGTTGAAGAAATTAACAATATTACATTGACAGTGATATTATGAATAAGGATATTTATAAACCAAAAGGGAAAAAACTATAGATTAAGCAAAAAAAAAAAAAAAAAAAAAACGTACGAATTTCTGGATAATATCAGATATATGGCTACATCTCTTGAGAATACATCACTCAAAGAGCAAAAAGTATGTTACAATTTGTTATGGGTGTAATTTCCAAAAGTTGTGAAAATGTTTAAAAACTTTAATGAGCGTGAAATATATATCAATGACTATTGAATTCATGCTATGAAATAAATAAGTCACATTTTGCGTTGAAATCTTTAACCTTGATACATGTATCAAAATACCCCGCATATCTCGACGCAACGGGGGTGGGGGATGGGGGTTTACATTGAAAGTCCGGTCTCCCCCCCCCCCCCCCCCCCCCCCCCCAACCTCTACACACACATACACTTTTGTTGCAGCATAGTCAAATTCGTGCACTATAGGGCAAAAGAATAAGGCAATGTATTATGTTTGATTAAGAAAATTTGATAATGAAAGAAGACTGAACCTACCCCCCCCCCCTCCCCAACGGCGATTCGAGTTTCGACACCCCCTTTTTGTTTTTTGCTGAGTAGTTTTTTAAGGTAAATAATTTTTTTCTGGCTGAACGCTCCCCCCTCTTTTTCAAACGAGTTGTGTGGGGACAGGCGAAGGTACGAGTCAAATGTTTTTTTTTTTATTTAATATGTTTGGTATGTTCTGAAGTAATAACTAGGGAAAAAATGGTTTGCTTAATTAGTTTCAGCGAAAGAGAGTCAAATTAGAGCGGTATATTATTACTTAATTAACAGCATCGCCTCATACAAAAAGCATTAACGTATGTTGGACGTAATTGTTCATTATTGGATAAGACAATCTCATCGAAATGTGAAAAGCTTATAAGGTATCAAGTTAATTAGCCATTGTCACGGAGGAAAATGAATAGATGACCGTCCGTGGCCGTAAAAAAATTATTTTGCTTGTCAAGGAAAATTTGATGGTTGAAAGTGCCCACAACTGAAAAAATATAGCTGCCCCCCCTCCCCCCCCCCATCTGAAATGGCTTCCTAGGGGCCTGTCGTTCTTGCGTAGGTATATACTAGTATTCATTCAGTTTCAGCTTCAAATAGATGTCGTCAAAATTTTAATGGAACTGTAATTTCACACTGAAAAGTCAAGCACCGTTTAGTATACATATAATAAAAAGAGACAAGAACAGCACAGTTCCCATCTCTTTGATTAAATTATACAACAGTATACATAAATCATTTTTTTAGATCATAGTAGCGGTCCTTGTAAGTAATATACAAAATTAATGTTGTTTTCAAGTGAAACAGGGTACAGGTGCCACAAAATAAAAAAAAAAGGTTAATGTGCAGAAATATTTGAAACCGATTTTCATTGTCTTAAAAAAAAAATAAGAAGTTAAAATACGGTTTCAATTTGAGCTATAAATTCAAAGAAAGTTCCAATTTAAGGTACGGTATATAAATCATTCATTTGTCCTTTATTTGCCTATTTACAAGTACTACGTTTCTACTCCATAACTAAGACAGGCGAAGAAAATGAAATGTATCAACAATGGAAACTTAGAGCTTTATACATTTTTAATAAAATATTCAAAAACGTAAAAATTTTAAAATTCGCTTGCATGGAAGAAGGGAACGTATATTTTTTCACGAATGTTTATAAAAGGAATAAACGTTTTAAAAACAAGTTTACATATCTTGGTGTATCTGAATTTATTTCTCAATTGAATTTTTCGGTGATACAGAAAATGGTTTACCACAGAAAATACATGGTGTTTTTTTTATCGTAACAGCACAGGCACTTGTTTCGGAAATAAATTTGTAACCTGTAGTATAATAATAACACATGTGTTATTATTGTACTACAGGTTAAAAATTTATTTTTGAAACAAGTGCCTGTGCGTAACAGTTATAGGGAATAAAGTTCAATAAAGTTACGTGCGTGTGTGTTGGTGAGTGAATGCTGTCTCATAAGATTTTTTTTTAATATCGGGATCGATGTCCTTTTTGCGCGCGGTGTCCTTCTGCATGGGATTCTCTCTCTCTCTCTTTATATTTCTTTTAATCTTAATGGTTACAAGTGCTTTATAAATTTATAAATTGAATTAGATTATTTTATATAAAAAGAATAATTTGTATGGATTTAAACAAATATTATTTCCCTACTGATTATGTTATAAACCGTCCATACACTGTAGATTCTGTCTAGACCCCCCCCCCCCCCCCCCTGTTACGAAATTACTAGACCTGCTCTAAAATTATCATGAAAATAGTAATTACATACACAATCCCTTAGGAATAGTTACAAACTAGTCACTTGAAAGAAAAATTAAATACTTTCTCAAGTTATTAATTCTCAAAACGATCGAGGTTATTCAAATAACATGTAATTTTAAGATTTTTTGAAAACTGAATTAGACGCAGGCGACGTCATTACGTTTTCAGTGGGTAACGTCAAAGTTATTTTTGGAGCGCCTCACTAAAATGCTCATAAAATACCGAAAAAGTGAGATATTTTCTAAATTTATGTATATTTGCATTCAGAAAGAGTCCGCCTATCAAAATCTACCAAAAAGTCTTTTTGTGAAAAATTGACCTTAGGGCCCTTTTCTCGTGACGGCAGTCAATTATAGTGTTTTTATGTGATAAGTTAACTTGGCTGATGATCAGTTATGAATGACAGAGAAATTAAAAAAAAAAAAAAGCTTATAAAATTTTAAGTGTATTTAGAATTTAAGGAGCCTCACTACACCTGTGCAAAATGTTTTTGGACATTATATTGAATTAAGGTGTAAATATTTAGCTTAATATTTATATAATTTGCAATATATGATGTATGACATTTATCCCCAGGAAACGCAAATCAGTATCACTGTTGTTTACTTCCATGGAGAAAATACATGTAACACGTTAAACTAATTTATGTTGGTCTTTGAAAATGTTAAGAACATTTGGATTTATTACAATTTGAATGATGTATTTCAAATTTCTATTCATTGAAATTTAGATCTGAGGGCAGGCCACTCTACATGTAACTGCAAAAAATACTGTATTAATTTAGAATCAGAACTCTTTAGTGTGCAGTGAAGGGGGATATCCCAATTATTGGACTTTACATTATATAATACTTAGCAGTGGTTATTATGTTCCCCAAACGAAGTTGGGGAACATATTGTTTTTACTCTGTTTCTTATTATTATTATTATGTTCCCCAAACGAAGTTTGGGAACATATTGTTTTTACTCGGTTTCTTATTATGTTCCCCAAACGAAGTTGGGGAACATATTGTTTTTACTCTGTTTCTTATTATTATTATTATTTTTCTTCTTCTTCTTCTTCTTCCTGGAACTTTTTTGTCCGGGAATGATCTTGTAAACTGTTCCTCCGATGTAGGTAAAACCTTTTTAGGGTTAGTAGACATGTTATGTAGATTTGCGGAATCAAGGTCATTTTGCGCGCACGTGCTTGCAAGAGCGTGCACGTGCAACACGTGAAATGACCAATATAATAGATATAGCCACAACTTTTCTTTTTTTTAGATGAAATGCTTTGAAACTCATAATGTGAGGATATATTAGTAGTATAGACATGACGACATGGTGAAAATAGCAAGATCTCACGCGCATGCACGTGCACTTCGCTCTGATTGGCTGCAACTAAAGTCTCAATATCTTTCTTGTTTTTTGACGAAATCCTTTGAAATTTTGAACATAGTCATGCATTAGGATATCCTACAACATGAAATAAAGCAATTATCGTGAAAACACGTGCATGCACGTGCGCTGCAATCTGATTGGCTAAAACTTTAAACAGCTATAACTCCCTTGGTTTTCAACCAAACAAGATGGGATTTGGAATATAGATAGATATAATGGACTTCTACAAGTAGGTATGGTCACCATGCACATGCATACACGTGCGTGTACATGTGCTGCAATCTGATTGGCTGAAACTTTAAACAGCTATAACTCCCTTAATTTTCACCCAAACGGGGTGGAATTTAGAACATAGATAGATGTAATGGACTTCTACAAGAAGGTATGGTCACCATGCTCATGTATGCACGTGCGTGCACGTGAAATGAGTAAAATCAAACATACACTTGAATGAGCGTATTTTTAAAATAATTTTGGATTAAATACTTTAATATTCAGTGTATTAAAAATATAGATTGTGTAGACAAGATGATATGGTCATGACGCAAATGCATTCACATGTGCACGCGTGAAATGCTAAAGTTTAAATGATTTTTGTACACTTCTTTGTAAATGTTGTTAAAATCTCGGATGCATAGAGTCTGTCTTATTTAATGAAGCTTAAAGGGAATATGACACCAAAAGGGAGTTGGGGAGCGTTTGGGGAACATCTGTAACGGTCCCCGTTACAATTAGCACTAGTTATTATTATGTTCCCCAAACGAAGTTGGGGACCATATTGTTTTTACTCTGTTTCTTATTATTATTATTCTTATTATTTTTCTTCCTGGGAAAATTTTGTCCGCGAGTGATCTTGTAAACTACACATCCGACTAAGGTAAAATGTTTTTAGGGTCAGTAGACATGTAATGTAGATTTGCCGAACAAAGGTCATTTTGCGCGCACGTGCTTGCAAGAGCGCGCACGTGCAACAGTGAAATGACCGATTTAATTGATATAGGCGTAACTTTTTTTATTTTTGATGAAATACTTTGAAACTCATAATGTAGGGATATATTAGTTATATAGACAAGATGACATGGTCAAATTAGCAATATCTCACGCGCATGCACGTGCGCTGCAATCTGATTGGCTGACACTAAAGTCTCAATATCTTTCTTGTTTTTTGACGAAATCCTTGGAAATTTTGAACATCGCCATGCATTAGGATATCCTACAACATGATTTATAGAAATTATCATGAAAACACGTGCATGCACGTGCGCTGCAATCTGATTGGCTGAAACTTGAAATGGCTATATCTCCTTTGTTTTTTGACGAAAAGCTTTGAAATTTAAAACAAAGTCATGCATTAGAATATCCTACAATATGATATAGAGAAATTTTCATAAAATCACGCGATTGCACGTGTGCTGCAATCTGATTGGCTGAAACTTTAAATGGCTATATCTCCTTTGTTTTTTGAAGAAATGGTTTGAAATTTAAAGCATAGTCATGCATTAGGATATCCTACAATATGGCAGAAAAAAAATTCATGAAATCACACGATTGCACGTGTGCTGCAATCTGATTGGCTGAAACTTTAAATGGCTATAACTCCCTTGGTTTTCATCCAAACAGGATGGGATTGAGAACATAGATAGATATTAGGGACTCCTACAAGAAGGTATGATCATCTTGCAAATGCACACAGTTTGTCTTTTTTAATGAAGCTTACAGGGAATATGGCACCAAAAGAGAGTTGGGGATAGTTTGGGGAACATCTGTAACGGTCTCCGTTACAATTAGCACTAGTTATTATTATTATTCTTTTTTTTCTTCTTTGTTCTCCGGTACTTTTTTGTCCGCGAGTGTTCTCAGAAACTGTTCATCCAACTGAGCTAAAACCTTTTTAGGGTTAATAGGTGTGAAGTGTAGGTGTGCGGAACGAAGGTCATTTTGCGCGCATACGCATGCACGTGCGGGCGCGTGAAATGAGTGAAATGACTGATATACTTTATATTGCCATAACTTTTACATTTTTCGACGAAATACTTTAAAACTCATTATATAAGTATACATTAATAGTGTAGATAATATGACTTGGTCAAATTAGCACGAACTCACGCGCATGCACGTGCGCTGCGCTCTGATTGGCTGAAACAAAAATCTCAATATCTTTTTTGTTTTTTGACGAAATGCTTTGACATTTTAAACATAGTCATGCATGAGGATATACTACAGTATGATATATAACATTTTTCATGAAAACACGCGCATGCACGTGCGCTGCAATCTGATTGGTTAAAACTTTAAATGTCTATAACTTTTTTGATTCTCAACAAAACAGGATGAAATTTAGAATATGAATAGATATGACGGATTCCTACATCATGCTACTATCAAACTTGAATGCAAGGGCATGCATGCACGTGTGCGCGCGCAATGCGTTAAATAATCGATATACTTGATATAGTCGTAAATTTTTGATGAAACGTTTTGAAACTCAAAGAATAGAAACATATTAAAAGTGCAGTCAAGATGATATGGCTTTCATGCATTGCACCTGCGCGCGCGTGCAATGTTCAAATGACTTGTATACTTGACATGGCCGTTAGTTTTATATTTCTTTATGAAATGCTTTTGATGACCTTGTCCTTTGACCTTGACCTTTGACCTCTTGATTCAAAGGTCACAATCCAGCTGAAGTTCGTAGATGTATTTACAAACTCACTTTAACAAATGCTTACAATAAGTAAGTCAAACCCCCCCCCCCCCTTTCTCCTGAAAAAAAAAATCAATAACAACGTAGAAAATTTCCCTGAAACTCAATCAACACCTGGGATCGACATAAAATTTCACTTAAGGTGCAGGAAAGACTTCATAGAAAGTTTCCTGAAAGTTTTACGGTAAGTCTCTAAAGTATATAGAAATAATGAACTTTTACGGCAAAAATGACAAATTTTGTCGTGTTTGAAATTTAAGTGCAGACGAACAAAGATATGATATAAACCTTTCAAAGCCTATATCTCTAGATGTCGTTAATAGCATTCAATTCTACTGATATGAATTAATATTTTAATACCAAGCATTCTTCTTCTATTTTACCTTTGAAATTTATTTGAATTTTTTTTAGAATTACACAATCCCCAGAAACAGCGAGTTTCGGTATATTAAAAAGCAATACACGTTTCTTTCCCCGTAAAACATCAGGTATTTGAATTCATGAAAAAAATATTAATGAGGGGGTGTTAAACAATACCTGTCACATTAACTGACACCAAAAAACCAGGGTACGTACACGACATTTTCTGATTTTTTTGCATCTGCAAACAAGGCTACCCTCAAATCCACGTGTTTTCAATGTCTTTATAAACATCTCAAAAGCACCCCAGGAAGTAGCCTCCTATGCCCTGGGAAAATAGTTCCTGTCAAAAAACTTTATTTATTTACAGAGTAGATAAAATTTCCTAGGCACAGGTACCAGAGTTGTCAAAATGGCCTGGAAGGAAATAAAAAAAAATCTCAAAAGAAAGGGAAATCGGCTTTGTATGTATGGGACTACAATTGACTAAGTTCATTTTGATTGGTCAATTACCGGTGTGGTACCCCTAGTCGTCTTGAACCCAGTCCTGTCTTTCTGAATAAAACCAACTCCGAGCCCGATGTAAAAATGTAAAGAAATGAGAATTTGAATTTTCCTGCCTTATTATGTTCCCCAAACGAAGTTTGGGAACATATTGTTTTTACTCGGTTTCTTATTATGTTCCCCAAACGGAGTTGGGGAACATATTGTTTTTACTCGGTTTCTTATTATGTCGCCCCGAACGAAGTCGGGGACGACATATTGATATTGTACGCATGTTTTTTTTATCCAGGCTGTTTCTCGGAGATGGCTGGGACAATCTTCCTGAAACTTTCCTCAAAGGACGATCACTGGTTGTAGTTGTGCAGTGAGGTCGTTCAGTTCCAATATGTCTACCGTTGCCATGGAAACCTGTAAAAAGCGACAAATTTTGTCCGAGAGTGTTCTCTCTGGTCCCTTAAACGTTCGTCATGAAACTTTTCTTATTTTAAGGATTAGTATCTGTAGTTCTGCAACTCGTATTTAAAATTTTCATATAATCGATTATTGCCATGGAAACCGGGTGAAAGTAAAAATTCTTTAATTTCGATTTTCTCAATAACTACTCAGGCAATCGTTTTGAAACTTTCAATGTTTATTCCTTGCAATGTGTCAAAGTGATTTCTACTTTCAAAATAATTGTAATGAGTCGCTCACGGTTGCCATAGAAACGAAACAGAAAAAAAGATTCAGATGTACACATGTGTTCTCCAAGGTCTAGGTCAAAGGGTCAAAGTTCGTCGTATCCAATAAAAGTTCTTTTCACAAGGATTACATATTTGAAATACGAAAGCCCTAGTACTTACCGTTCAAACGTTATGGCTATTTACTATGTTCAAGACGACCCCCCCCCCCCTTTTTTTTGAAGCACACAGCCAAGTAGAATACACAGATATAACATATACAACTTACAAGTAACTTTTTAAAATCTTCATTCATAAAATTCAGTTCCCGTCATGTGATATTTTGCCATCATTCATTCTCCTTCTGTTTTGTCTCTTGAATTTATAAATATTTTATTTTATCTATATAAAAAAAAATAACGATTGTCAGCTGCATTTATTATCATTTCGCGTTTTCTTGTATATCTATCACTTGTATATTATTCATTTCATTAGATAGTGCAAGTATAAATTAAAAAATTGGTACGTCATTTCCATAGTTTTTATTCATTCATAAATTCTTTGATCCGCTCCTGATGGTTCGCAAAGCCTTGATCACCACTGTATACAAAACATTCATCTCGCCGAAAATGTTCATGATTCCGCTAAACTGAGAAAGTTCACACATGATTTATCATCTCATAACACACATCAGCTCTCTGCAATGCAGAAATGCTCGAATTGATGGTGGCATGTCAGATTCGTTTTTCGGTAGAACCTCTAAAATGAAAGTGAAAGAGGGAAATTTCAGAGTTCCCACTGGCGTTACAATACACAAAATAATTCGGCTGATCTTCTTCATAAATTACATTTCCCAAGCTTTTATGATAGGAAAGATACTGCCAATTAACAAGTATGAGGCTCAGTTCAGTACATCTGCCAGATTTCGTTTATGCAAGTCTGCAAATTGAGGAACTTGTAATTTTCCTGCACTACTTTATTCTCCTACCGATTCTAAAAATAATGAGAGGGATGTACCGAATTAAGGTCTTTCGTTTCCAATGGAAAGGACTGATATAACTCAAAGGTTTTCAAACTTAGCTTATGGACTTTTGTTTTAGTGATGATAAAAATGAAAGTCTTGTCTAATACGGGGCGACATATGCTATTGCTTGCAATAGCAGACTTTCTAGTTATTAAGGTCTTCCGTTTCAGACGGAAGACCTTATAGTGATTGTACTGTTTCTTTTTATTATTATTATTTTTTTCCCCTTTTCTTGTAAATCGGATTTCTCAGAGATGACTGGGCGGATTTTCTTGAAATTTTCAGGGATGATAGAGAATAAAAATACGCTCAGGCGTTTTTTTCATTTTTTCAAAATTCACTTCCGGTCGTCAGATTTGTCCGATTTCCTGTTTTTCCAGAAATATTTTGTCATAGTCATATCTCAGAAAC
This sequence comes from Saccostrea cuccullata, assembly GCF_032062105.1. Lineage (NCBI taxonomy): Eukaryota > Metazoa > Mollusca > Bivalvia > Ostreida > Ostreidae > Saccostrea > Saccostrea cuccullata. The sequence goes on along the minus strand of NW_026918429.1, from coordinate 51,653 downwards.
GGTAAGAGATGAAGACACCAAACTTATATGAGTAATAGATCTTGATAAGTAGGCGAGCCCATTTGGGTTAAGATCGTCCGCCGTCACTTCCGGTCGTCACAGGAAGTGATCAAAGAAATAGAAAATTTCAACTTTTCTTTTTTGAAACTTTTTTTGCATCACATTATAGCATCTTGTTTGTAGTTTCGAAATATATCAGTCCCACCGGAAACAAAAATCGACAACTTCCGGTTATAAGAGAAAAACTGCATATTTTCAGTATTTTTCTTTCCCATAAATATTTTTTATAGATAAAGTATTTGTAATGATTTTTGGATATGTTATTCAGACTGCAAATGTCTACAGTAACGTCAAATATCTTTGTAAAATTCACTTCCGGTCGCGTGATTTCCGGTCCTCAAAATGAGAAGTTATCATAGCTAGATCTCGTAAACGGTGAGAGATTAAGACACCAAACTTACCTAGATTGATAGATCTTGATGAGTAGTCAAAATCAGCTGTGATAAGATCGTCCGCCGTCACTTCCGGTCGTCACAGGAAGTGATCCTAAAAATCAAAATTTTCAACTTTTCTTTCATGAAAGTGTTATAGCATCACATTATAGCATCTTATTTGTAGTTTTCAAATGTTTCAGTACCACCGGAAGCAAAGAAAGACAACTTCCGGTTATAAGAGGGAAACTACATAATTTCAGTATTTTTCTTTCCAATAAATATCATTTATTTATAAAGTATTTGTAATGATTTGTGGATATGTTATTAAGACTGCAACTGTCTACATTAACGTCAAGAATTTTTGCAAAACTCACTTCCGGTCGCGTGATTACCGGTCCTCAAAATGAGAAGTTATCATAGCTAGATCTCGTAAACGGTAAGAGATTAAGACACCAACCTTATAGGAGTTGTATATCGTCATGAGTAGGCAAAACTAGTTAGGATAAGATCGTCCGCCGTCACTTCCGGTCGTCACAGGAAGTGATCAAAGAAATCATAAGTTTAAACTTTTCTTTTTGGAATACTTGGCATCACACTATTGCATCTTAATTGTTGTTCCGATATATGTCCGTCCCAAAAGAAACAAAAACAGCAACTTCCGGTTATGAGAGAAAAACTTTATAAATTGAGTATCATACTATTCCATAAATATATTTTGTAGAATGAGCATTTGAAATGATTTTTGACACGTTATTCAGATTGCAAATGTCTCGAGTAAGTACAAATATCTTTTTAAAAATTGACTTCCGGTCACTTGATATCTGGTCCTCAAACTGAGTAGTAAGCAAAGCCAGATCTTAGCAATGGTAACAGATCAAGACAATAAACTTATAATATGAATAATAAACCTTGGAGAGTGGGCTACAGATATTGGGATAAATGCCTCCGACGTCACTTTCGGTCGTCACAAGAAGTGATTTAAAAAATCGAAAATTTCAACTTTTCTTCCATTTTTTTTTTTTGCATTACATTATTGCATCTAATCAGTAGTTTTGAAATACGCCAACCCCACCAAAATCAAAACAAAAAAAAACAATTTCCGATTATAAGAAATAAAACTGCGTCAAGACCAAAAGGTCAAGGTCATTGGAAAAGTATTAAAATTGCTTATATATGTCTTTCCCCCAAAAGACCGTAGATACTTGACCTTTGACCTTGACCCTTACTCAATAGTTAAAAATATTTTTATTATATTTAGCTTGATTCAGCTTCAAGTGTTAAACTCAAGTTAAAAAGGTTTTTTATGATCTTGACCTTGATAAATGACCTTGACCTTTAACCCCATTCACCCAAAGGTCACAATCAAGCTTGAGTTCGTGGACATATTTACATCTCTCACTTTAACAAATACTTATATACCCCCCCCTTTTTTTTCTCTTGAAAAAAATCAATACCAACATAGAAAAATTTTGTATAACTCAAACGACACGACATATCGACATGAAATTTAAGGACTGCAGTAGAAGACACATCAAAGAAAGTATCCTGAGAGTGTAGCGGTAAGTCTCTGAAGTATTTAATGAAATTCTAATAAGTATCGGAAAAAACTATATTTTTTTCTGTCTGAAATCTAGGTGCTGATGGGAATAAAAATGAATTAAAACTTGCATTGGCTATTTCTTCAGTTTTTGTCAACAGCATTCGATTCGATTCTCTTGCTCTAATACGAAATTTAAACACCAAGTATTCTTGATTTCTTTTATATGTAGAATTTATTTCAATTTTATTTACATTTAATATTAATTGAAGGAATCTCGGAAATGACAATTTTTCCTATCAAATGAATTTCTAAGCAATTCAGATAGATTGCAGTTATCTCGCTTTGTACTTTGAAGTGTTGAGAAAATGCCCGTGACTCACACATTATGACAACAAATTACATGTAATCTGCCTAGTAGAGTCCACATGTACCAAAAATGCACCCTGGGACTACCCAGATTTTGGTTTGTTTTTCCGAGCAGGGTAAAACTCCCAGTATTCTGTAACTCAATCTATGCCCTAAAGAAAATTCACCAATAGATATGGGGTCACTCACCTTCTTCTAAGGCTTACGGCTTTTCAGCTTAATTTCCTCTGCAACTGACCACGTGTATTAGTTTCGCATTTACAGGTCTGTATATGCTAGGTGTCATAGTAATACCTACATGTTGCACTGTAAATGTGTCTCATAATTATTCTAATCATTTTCCTACATGCAATATTACATCAAACAGGGAATATCTCAGTTTTTTTAAGAAATTTGACCGGGACTTTACTACGAAACTTTTTCTTTCGATTCGAAACTATTTCCTTCAACCTTAAAATGATAAGCTTACAAAATACCTCAAATGTTGTGGAATTTGTTGGCTCAGTGGTTAGCGTGTCCGACTTTCCAACTAATGGTTTTGGGATCGAGACCAGATGGAGAATTTTTTTTTTTTTTGTTTAAATAGAAAAATATCCTTCTTACAGAAAAAAATAGAGGAGAACGGAAGACCTTATTTGTTGCTGTAGCAACAAGAGTTTCTAGTTATTATTATTATTATTATTCTTTTTTTTCTTCTTTGTTCTCCGGTACTTTTTTGTCCGCGAGTGTTCTCAGAAACTGTTCACCCAATTTAGCTAAAACCTTTTTAGGGTTAATAGGTGTGTAGTGTAGGTGTGCAACACGAAGGTTATTTTGCGCGCATACGCATGCACGTGCGTGCGCGTGAAATGAGTGAATTGACTGATATACTTAATATAGCTATTACATTTACATTTTTTGATGAAATGATTTGAAACTCATTATATAAAGATATATTAATACTGTAGATAATGTGACACTGTCAAATTAGCACGAACTCACGCGCATGCACGTGCGCTTCGCTCTGATTGGCTGAAACAAAAAGCTCAATATCTTTTCTGTTTTTTGACGAAATCCTATGAAATTTAAAACATAGGCATACTTTAGGATGTACTACAATATGATATATAACAATTGTCATGTAAGCACGCGCATGCACGTGCACTGCAATCTGATTGGCTTAAACTTTAAGTGGCTATAACTCCTTTGTTTTTCAACCAAACAGTATGAGATTTAGAACATAGACAGACATAATGGACTCCTACAAGGCGGTGAAGTCGTCATGCACATGCATGCACATGCGTGCACTTGTGCTTTGCTGTGATTGGCTGAAACAAAAATCGCAATATCTTTTTTAATTTTTGACGAAATGCTTTGAAATTTTACACATAGTCATGCATTAGGATGTCCTACAATATGATATATAACAGTTGTCGTGAAAACATGCGCATGCACGTGCGCTGCAATCTGATTGGCTTAAACTTTAAATGGCTATTACTCCCTTGTTTTTCAACCAAACAGGATGGGATTTAGAACATAGACAGTCATAATAGACTCCAACAAGATGGTATGGTCGTCATGCACGTGCGTGCACGTGTTCTTCACTCTGATTGGCTGAAACAAAAATCTCAATATCTTTTCCGTTCTTTGACGAAATGCTACGAAATTTAAAACATAAGCATACAATAGGATGTCCTATAATATGATATATAACAATTGTCATTAAATCACACGCATGCACGTGCGCTGAAATCTGATTGGCTTAAACTTTAAATGGTTATAACTCCCTTGGTTTTCAACGAAATAGGATGGTATTTAGAATATTGATAGACATAATGGACCCCTACAAGAAGGTATGGTCATCATGCACATGCTTGTGACGTGAAATGGGTAATTTAAAAATATGCTTGAATAAGTGTATTTTTTAATACTTCTGGATTTAATGCTTTGATATTAAGTCTATTTGAATATATATACATAGTGTAGAAAAGATGATATGATCATTACCCACATGCATTCACATGAGCTCGCATGTAATGCTAAAATTTAAATATATTTCATAGTCTTCTGGGAAAACATTGTTTAAGTCTAAATTGCACAAAGTATGTCTTATTTGATAGAGTTTAAGGAAATATGGCACCAAAAGGGAGTTGGGGAGCGTTTGGGGAACATCTGTAACGGTCCCCGTTACAATTAGCCCTAGTTATGTTCCCCAAACGGAGTTTGGGAACATATTGTTTTTACTCGGTTTCTTATTATTATTATTTTTTTTCTTATTTGTTCTCCGGTACTTTTTTGTCCGCGAGTGTTCTAAGAAACTGTTCACCAAACTAAGTTAAAACCTTTTTAGGGTTAATGGGTGTGTAGTGTAGGTGTGCGGAACGAAGGTCATTTTGCGCGCATACGCCTGCACGTGCGGGCGCGTGAAATGAGTGAAATGACTGATATATTTAATATAGTCATAACTTTTACATTTTTTGATGAAATGCTTTGAAACTCATTATATAAGGATATATTAATAGTGTTAATAATATGACACTGTCAAATTAGCACGAACTCACGCGCATGCACGTGCGCTTTGCTCTGATTGGCTGAAAGAAAAACCTCCATATCTTTTCTGTTTTTTAACAAAATGCTATGAAATTTAAAACATAGGCATACTTTAGGATGTCCTACAAAATGATGTATAACAATTGTCATGAAAGCATGCGCATGCGCCTGCGCTGCAATCTGATTGGCTTAAACTTTAAATAGCTATAACTCCCTTGTTTTTCAACCAAACAAGATGGGGTTTAGAACATAGACAGACATAATAGACTGCTACAAGAAGGTTTGGTCGTCATGCACATGCATGCACGTGCGTGCACGTGCGCTTTGATCTGATTGGCTGAAACAAAAATATCAATATCTACTTCGTTTTTTGACGAAATGCTATGAAATCTTGGACATAGGCATGCATTAAGATATCCTACAATATGATATGTAACAATTTTCATAAATGCATGCACATGCACGTGCGCTGCAATCTGATTGGCTTAAACTTTAAATGGCTGTAACTCCCTTGTTTTTCAACAAAACCGGATGTGATTTGGACCTTACACAGACATAATAGACTCCTACAAGAGGGTATGGTCATCATGCACATGCATGCACGTGCGTGCACGTGAAATTGGTAAAATTAAGAATACACCTGATTGATCGTATTTTTAATGCTTTTGGGTTAAACGCTTCAATATTTAGTATATCAAGATTTCTAAATAGTGGAGACAAGATGTTATCGTCATTATGCATATGCATTCTCATGCGCACGCGTGCTATGCTAAAATTTGAATATACTTGGTATACTTCTGGGAAAACGTTGATAAAGTCTTAAATGCATAGAGTTTGCCTTTTTGATAAAGCTTACAGGGAATATGGCACGAAAAGGGATTTGGGGAGCGTTTGGGGAACATCTGTAATGGTTCCCGTTACAATTAGCACTAGTTATTATGTTCCCCAAATGAAGTTGGGGAACATATTGTTTTTACTCTGTTTCTTATTATTATTATTTTTCTTCTTCTTCCTGGGTACTTTTTTGTCCGGGAATGATCTTGTAAACTGTTCATCCGATGTAGGTAAAACCTTTTTAGGGTTAGTAGATATGTTATGTAGATTTGCCTAGTCAAGGTCATTTTGCGCGCACGTGCTTGCAAGAGCGCGCACGTGCAATACGTTAAATGACCAATATAATGGATATTGCTGTAACTTTTCTTTTTTTTGGATGATTTTTTTAAAAACTCATAATGTAAGGATACATTAGTAGTATGGACAAGATGGCATGGTCAAAATAGCAAGATCTCACGCGCATGCACGTGTGCTTCGCTCTGATTGGCTGAAACTAAAGTCTCAATATCTTTCTTGTTTCGTGTCATAATCTTTTGAAATTTTGAACATAGACCTACATTATGAAGATCTACAGCATGATATATAAAAATGTTCATGAAAGCATGCGCATGCGCACGTGCTGCAATCTGGTTGGCTGAAACTTTAAATGGCTATATCTCCTTTGTTTTTTGATGAAATGCTTTGAAATTTAAAACATTGTCATGCATTAGGACATCCTAAAAGATGATATAGAAAAAAAATCCTGAAATCACGGGCATGCACGTGTGCTGCAGTCTGATTGGCTGAAACTTCAAATGGCTATAATTCCCTTGTTTTTCAACCAAACAGGATGGGATTTAGAACATAGATAAATATAAGGGACTCCTACAAGAAGGTGTAGTCATTATGCACGTGCGTGCACGTGAAATCAGTAAAATTAAAAATACACTCGAATGAGTGTATTTTTTTAATACTTTTGGATTAAATGCTTTGATATTAAGTATATTAAAATTTAAGATAGTGTAGACAAGATTATATGGTCGTTACGCACAAGAACACGCATGCAATGCCTATTTTTAAATATATTTTGAATTTTTCTGGGAAGACATTGATTAAGTCTAAATTCCATAAAGTATTTCTTATTTAATAGAAATTACAGGGAATATGGCACCAAAAGGGAGTTGGGGAGCATTTGGGGAACATCTGTAACGGTCCCCGTTACAATTAGCACTAGTTATTATTATTATTATTATTTTTCTTCTTCTTCTTCCTGGGTACTTTTTTGTCCGGGAATGATCTCGTAAACTATACATCCGACTAAGGTGAAATGTTTTTAGGGTCAGTAGACATGTTATGTAGATTTGTGGAACGAAGGTCATTTTGCGCGCACGTGCTTGCAAGAGCGTGCACGTGCAACATGTGTAATGACCGATTTAATTGATATAGGCGTAACTTTTTAAATTTTTGATGAAATGCTTTGAAACTTATAATATAAGGATATATTAGTAACATAGACAATATGACATGGTCAAAATAGCAAGATCTCACGCGCATGCACGTGCGCTTTGCTCTGATTGGCTGAAACTAAAGTCTCAATATCTTTCTTGTTTTTTGACGAAATCCTTTGAAATTTTGAAAATAGCCATGCATTAGGATATCCTACAACATGATATATAGCAATTATCATGAAAACACGTGCATGCACGTGCGCTGCAATCTGATTGGCTTAAACTTTAAATAGCTATAACTCCCTTGATTTTCAACCAAACAGGATGGGATTTGGAACATAGATAGATATACTGGACTACTACAAGAAAATATGGTCACCATGCACATGCATACACGTGCATGTACATGCGCTGCAATCTGATTGGCTGAAACTTTAAACAGCTATAACTCCCTTGGTTTTCAACCAAACGGGGTGGGATTTAGAACATAGATAGATGTAACGGACATCTACAAGAAGGTATGGTCACCATGCTCATGTTTGCACGTGCGTGCACGTGAAATGAGCAAAATAAAAAAAAAACAAGTGAATGAGCGTATCTTTTTAATACTTTTGGATTAAATAATTTAATATTAAGTATATTAAAATATATGGATTGTGTAGACAAGATGACATGGTCATTACGCACATGCATTCACATGTGCACGCGTGCAATGCTAAAATTTGAATGAACTTTGTACACTTCTGGGTAAACGTTTTTAAGTCTCAAATGCATCGAGTTTGTCTTATTTAATGAAGCTTCCAGGGAATATGGCACCAAAAGGGAGTTGGGGAGCGTTTGGGGAACATCTGTAACGGTCCCCGTTACAATTAGCACTAGTTCTTATTATTTTTCTTCCTGGGAAAATTTTGTCCGCGAGTGATCTTGTAAACTACACATCAGACTAAGGTGAAATGTTTTTAGGGTCAGTAGACATGTAATGTAGATTTGCGGAACGAAGGTCATTTTGCGCGCACGTGCTTGCAAGAGCGCGCACGTGCAACATGATAAATGACCGATTTAATTGATATAGATATAACTTTTTAAATTTTCGATGAAATGCTTTAGAACTCATAATATAAGGATACATTAGTAGCATAGACAATATGACATGGTCAAAATTGCAAGATCTCACGCGCATGCACGTGCGCTGCACTCTGATTGGCTGAAACAAAAATCTCAATATCTTTTTTGTTTTTTGACGAAATGCTTTGAAATTTTGAACATAGCCATGCATTAGGATATCCTACAATATGATGTGTAGCAATTATCATGAAAACACGTGCATGCACGTGCGCTGCAATCTGATTGGCTGAAACTTTAAATAGCCATAACTCCCTTGGTTTTCAACCAAACAGAATGGGATTTGGAAAATAGATAGATATAATTAACTACTACAAGAAGGTATGGTCAACATGCACATGGATACACGTGCGTGTTTGTGCGCTGCAATCTGATTGGCTGAAACTTTAAACAGCTATAACTCCCTTGGTTTCCAACCAAACAGGATGGGATTTGGAACATAGATAGATATAATGGACTACTACAAGAAAGGTATGGTCACCATGCACATGCATACACGTGCATGTACGTGCGCTGCAATCTGATTGGCTGAAACTTTTAACAGGTATAACGCCCTTAGTTTTCAACCATATGGGGTGGGATTTAGAACATAGATAGATGTAATGGACTTCTACAAGAAGGTATGGTCACCGTGCTCATGTATGCACGTGCGTGCACGTGAAATGAACAAAATCAAAAATACACTTGAATGAGCGTATTTTTTAACACTTTTGGATTAAATACTTTAATTTTTAGTATATTAAAATATATGGATTGTGTAGACAAAATGATATGGTCAATACGCACAGGCATTCGCATGCGCACGCATGCAATGGTAAAATTTGAATGAACTTCGAACACTTCCGGGTAAATGTTGTTAAAGTCTCAAATACATAAAGTTTGTTTTATTTAATGAAGCTTACAGGTAATATGGCACAAAAAGAGAGTTGGGGAGCGTTTGGGGAACATCTGTAACGGTCCCCGTTACAATTAGCACTAGTTTATCATTGGCGTTTAAGGATTTAAGAGTTTAAAATCTTTTTATTTTTAAAAGAGATTCATGAAGTTCGGATTATTTTGATATCATCTTCAAACAGAAGCACTTCGCCACAAAAGGTTAATCCTTTAGTTAGATTTAATGGGTGCGTTTTTAAAGCCCATCTATTAAAATTATCCAAGTCACAATTATCTTAGCATACATAAGATCATAAAACAAAGACCATGCGATTTGTATCTCAATAAATGTGCGTGATTTTTTTCGTATGCTACATAAACCATTTATTGCAAATAATTTCATGAATGAAAAGTAAGACGTCAGAACTTTGTCATACAACTTACAGATGCAAGCATCTTTCCTGTGTTAAGGTAGCATGAAATGTTCCATTCTTCATAATTTAGGTATTAAGTATAATGTAGGCGAAGGGTCGTAGAACATCACTGAAGATTAATATTTTTGTACTATGGCTACCAAACACCTAAATGCGACATGCCAAATTTTTTGCCAAACAGTTTGACCTGCGGTTGAGTGAGTGACAACTGCCCTCGTTTCAGGTCCAGGGTCTGGTATACAGGTAGAAAATTAAAATTACTAGGGAAGAAATGTGCTCCTATTTTAAAACGAACAAATCGGAGAATCTGTGTCTCGTGCTTAAGAAAATGAAAATTACAGAAATCATTTTTCATCTGAAAATCTGTTTCGTTTTGATAGTTAAACCCAACTTATTTATAACATTGTGAATTCATATAAGAAACAAGATGTATTTTGAAAACACTATGCGCCCGACGGCAACAAAGTTCTAGAAAGCAATTTTTAGCAAATAGGTCACAGTCAAGGTCACACAATCATTGTCCTTGTTGTCATTTGAAAGCACTTAATCAGTGAAGCATGCATACCAAATATAAAGTCTATATCTCCTATGGTTCAAAAGTCATTGACCTTGTTGGTATTTGAAGTCACTTAATTAGTGGAGTATGCATAACAAATATGAAGTCTCTATCTCCTATGATTTAAAAGTTAAGGCGAAAGTTCGAAAAAGCTATTTTTAGCATATTGGTCACAGTCGAGGTCACAAGGTCATTGACCTTGGTGTCAGTTGAAAGTGCTTAATTAGTGGAGTATGCATACGAAATACGAAGTCTCTATTTCTCACGGTTCATAAGTTATGGCGAAGATTAAAGTTGACAACAGATAGACAAACAGATAAACAGACAGACAGACAGGACAAAAACAATATACGCCCCGAATAATTTCGGGCGCATAAAAATTTACAATCAACTTTAATTAAATAGGTTTTAAGCGAGTTGTAATGCGCAGTGATATGAATGATTGTTCGATATATATCTTCGTACAAATAGATAACCATAGTAGCAATTTCCTAAAAAAAAGATTGTTTTATAATTATATTATGATTATACACATTAAAGAAAACAACCTCATTGTTTTTATGCGCCGGGATCGAAAGATCCGAGGCGTATATTGTTTTTGTCCGGTCTGTCTGTTTATCTGTTTGTCTGCAAACTTAACCTTCGCCATTACTTTTGAACCATGAATGAAAGAGACTTCATATTTGGTATGCACACTCCATTAATAAAGCTCTTTCAAATGACACCAAGGCCAATGACCTTGTGACCTTGACTGTGACCTATATGCTAAAAATAGTTTTTTCTGCAAAATTTAATCTTCGTCGTAACTTTTGAACCATAAAAGATAGAGACTTCATATTTGGTATGCGTACACCACTGATTCAGCTCTTTTAAATGATACCACGGTCATTGACCTTGTGACCTATATGCTAAATATAGTTTTTTTGTCTGCAAACTTTAACCTTCGCCATTAACTTTTGAATGAAGAAAGATAGAGACTTAATATTTGGCATTCATAATCCACTAATTAAGTCCTTTCACATGACACCAAGGTCAATGAATTTGTGACCTTTACTGTGTCTATATGGCTAAAGATAGCTTTTTTTGAACCTTCACCATAACTTTTGAACCATGAGAGATAGAGATTTCATATTTGGTATGCATACTACACTAATCGGGTTCTTTCAAATGACACCAAGATCAATGACCTTGTGACCTTGACTGTAACCTGTATGCTAAAAATATGTTTTTTAAAACTTTATTGCCGCCAGGTGCATAGTTTTTCACAAACACTTCTTGTTCTGTATATTTATTGCGAATATAATTGAGACTTTAAAACGGAAGGACTCGTCACATGTGTTATGCATTAAAAGATATACACTCGTATACCGGTATCAACAAGACGGGGAGTTATTGATTCGAAATTTTAAGACAACTTTGGATATCTAGGACCACCGGATATCTCGAAGTTTTTCCCGAGTCCCCTCAAATTCGAGATACTGATATTTCACTGTATTTATATATATCTCCAAAACAGGCAAATTACAAATTATGCCATCGTCTATACATTAACAAACGAAGAAAAAATATCTTTTTGAAATGTCATAATGTGATTTATAGGATTTTAAAGATTCCAAGTATGACTGGCCAACATTGTGTAAGATGGACTCGGATAACGATAACCGCACAAACGGAGAGGAACTAGGCGACCCAGAATGCATCTGGAATAATCATTACACGACAGAGGCGGTCAGTCATCCAGGTAATGATTAAATTACTAAATAGCAACGATTCATGGTAGTGTCTTATTGAAATTAAAAAGTATGCATATTAATCTTTTCATAATGACGAATGGTTCTTTGCTTGAGACCTAAAAAACCGAGGTCTGGTGTAACGACTAACCTCTTCCCTGTTGAACAAGTGCCAGGGTTTGTATTTTTAGGTCACCTGAGTGTTGCTATTCGTTTTCGTCGTCCGTTAACATTTAAACATTTTCAGCTTCTTCTCTGAAACCGCTGAACCACTTTCAACCAATTTTAGAATAAAGCATCTGTGGGTGAAGGGGAACAAAAATTGTGAATTTCATGGTCCCTGCCCCCCTGGGGCCTAGGGGTGGGGTAAAAACCACTTAAATTAGTGGAATCTTTAAAAATCTTCTTCTTTACTCCTGGACATCAAGCAGTCAAACTGTTGGTATGATTGTAATCAGCATTGAGCCCTCTACCAAAATTTTGAAATTCATGACCCCAGGGTCAGGGGTTCTGGTGTTAGGGCGGGTCTCTATTGATTATATAGTGAAAATGCATTAATTCTTTGAAAATCTTCTCTGCTCCTGGGTATTAAATAAACTAATTAAGTTCATAGTTATGATGAGCAAGAGTGCCTCTTTCATAATTGTGAATTTCATAGCCCCAGGGTCAGGGGTTCTGGTGTTAGGGCGGGGCTCTATTGATTATATAGTGAAAATGCATTATTTCTTTGAAAATCTTCTTCTCTGTTCCTGAGTATTAAATAAACTAACTAAGTACATAGTTATGATGAGCAAGAGTGTCTCTACAAAAATTGTGAATTTTATGGCCTCTGGGTCAGAGGTTCTGGTGTTAGGGCGGGGGCACTGTTGAACATATAGTGAAAATGCATCTAATCTTTGAAAATCTTCTTCTCTGCTCCTAAGAATTAAATAAACTAACTAAGTACTTAGTTATGATGAGCAAGAGTGCTTCTACCAAAATTGTGAATTTTATGACCCCAGTGTTAGGGGTTCTGGTGTAAAGGCGGGCGGGGGCTCTATTGATTCTATAGTGAAAATGCATTTATTCTTTGAAAAGCTTCTCTGCTTCTGGGTATTAAGTAAACTAATTAAGTACACAGTTATGATGAGAAAGAATGCTTCTACCAAAATTGTGAATTTTATGGCCCCATGGACAGGGGTTATGGTGTTAGGGTGTGGCTCTATAATGATTATATAGTGAAAATTCATTACATCTATGAAAATCTTTTTCTCTACTCCTAGATAATAAGCAGATGAACTAGTTATATAGATATGATGTGCAAGGGCTCTTCTTCCAGAATTGTGAATTTCAAGGCCCCTGGGTCAGGGATACCAAATTTATTTTTTTTGGGGGGGGGGGGGGGGCGCTACTTATATACTGAAAATGAATTGTTTGAAATCTGCTCCTTGGTATTAATAAAACATTTTTGATAAGCAAGTGTGTCTTTTCAAAAATTGTGCAATGTGTAGACTTAGGGTCAGGGGTTCATGTGTGGTAGGGACACTTGTGATTATTGCTGAATATTACTGATTAGTTGACATGCATTTTTGTTCCCCTACCCTGCTTATTGGTGTTAAGTAAACAAACTAAACAATTGCTAAGTGTATAGTTATGATTAGCAATGGTGTCTCTTTCAAAATTGTGAATGCTACAATATTTAGCTTAAAACATGAACCAAATTCAATCATTTGAAAGTTGTTGCATGATGCTCAGGTGACCTGTAAGGCCCATGGGCCTTTTGTATGGAAAAGGGACGAAATATATTTTCTTTTAGGTTTACAATTCTTATGAGGTTTTAATGAGTTTGAACTTTTTAAAACGTATTTTATTTTTTTATTTATTTTTTTGCTAAAAAGGGAATTTAACATCTTTATGATTTCAAATCGTTCCACCCTATAACTAAATAAAACGCAAACGTCTCTAATTTCAAACGATGCACATTATAGAACCAACATCCCATCTGCATTGCAGTACACCGATGTATAAAATTGTATTTTTAGGTTATGCTGAGGACGAGATTCTAGATGACGCTGGCAACGTTACTTACGTCATAAAGAACTGGGAGGAGGAAGAGGCATGTGGAAACATTGTTAAGATAGGGTGTTCGCAATACACCCACGGAAAGGGGATTACCACAAAAGAATAAAAACTAGCAAACCAAAGTGCAACCCGAGTGAGCTTCATTAGCACATTGGAGACATTAATGTGAATTTGACAACTGAATTGTGCCTTTGCATTGTTAATTATCAATCGCCAAGAAGTGCAAAGACAATGATTTGTTATAAACAATTAACAAGTACAAGCGAACGCCCTCATTTATAGATATGCTTTAGACTAATCTTAACGTTGTGGAATATAATGGTATATTATGACGTTTCTGTACAACAGTTCATAATATTCAGATTTCGTCATCGTTGAAATGTAAAATAACACAAAAATCCCCTCTTCTTTCGTGTTTTAGGAACTTTTATTATTATTTCTGCATTTAGGATCTTGTGGTTTATTGATTAACTAGTTGCCAGAAGATGTGACACTGTTTACAATTTTAATGTTAACAGTGCAATTTATACAAAGTATATGAAATTTTAATATATGTGGCTTTCAGGCCTTAATTTGATTACTAATCTTTTACATTGTTGTCATTTTCTGCAAAAAAGTTTAAGTGAAAATTGTATTCAAAGTGTTGTCATTTCAAAGTGAAAACACACTTCGAGACCCCGGTGTGTTTTTTTCAAACAATACATATTATAAATAAATTATTTATTACTTTTCTTCATTTACATTTTAGATATAATTGTATTTACATTGTAAATGTATTCTCACCTGAATATTGACATTTTGCAAATTACGTCTTAAATTTACTATTAGAAAATGTTATTTTTAAATAATTTGAATAGATTTACAACTAATTGACAAAACGTTTTCAACTACAGATAATTAACTTAGCCTTAGTTAATGAATTGGTTTCTAGCTAGGAAAGGAATGACACAACCATATCGCACAAAATGTCACAAAAAATAACTCTTCGCGAATTTTCTTTCGAATGCTATATTGAATGAATATTATAATTCCAATGGAATTGTTCTTTTAACCAATTCCTTTCAGGATTAAATTATTTTCTTTTTTCAAAAAAAAAAAAGATATATCTTTCTCTGGGCTGTTACCTCACAAGCAATGCATTACCAAAGTTTGCCTTTCACTTATATATTTCAATTTGTCTTTCAAGTAAACGTGTCTAATTTTATAAATATTACTGTTTAGAACAAAACGCCATTCCACTAGTTTTATCGGGAACGAAGATAGAAGACTTATCACGTGCTTTAAATAAATTTAAAATTTTTAAGAGATTAAACAAAAACTGGGAACTGAGAACTAGCCAAATTATAATTTCGATATTCTCTTGCCATTCATAACATGTGCAATTTAAGATGCATGTTTAAATGCAATCTGTATAATTATGTCTCTTGATAACAGTTAATGTCATTTAAGTTTACCATGTACATGTTTATCTACAGTGTATATATAGTTTATCCTCACTTCAAAATATATTTTTTAAATTTTGTTATTTGTCTTCAAAACAATTTAGATTTACTTTTACAAATTATTACAATATTGGTATTATTTAAATTTAAAGAACCCAAAAATCACTCAACAAGAAGATTAGGCAAAAACTTCAGGCTGTCAATTTAATTGTTAGCAGTCACCAATTTCAAGATGTTTCTGCGCAAAGAAAAAGGAACATCCTGCAGTCTTTGCATGCTACCGGTATATACGCAATTTGCCTAGGAACCAATTTTTCACAAAGACATTCGAAAGAAAACAGCAACCTCAGTTTCAAAACAGGAATGCAAAAAAATGAAGAACCTGATAAATCTCACATTATTCTTTCTGACACTGACCACACTGATTTTTTTGACAAAATTCTCTTGACAGTCATTCCAGAATGTCCAAAAAATCAGAAACATTTTCTAAACATGCAACAAGAAACTATTCAGTTGTTCACTATTGAAAAGTAAAAATATATAAGTGGTACTTGCTTAGTGTTAATTTATGTCATAGTTAAAATCAATACTTATGAACTTTAGAATTTAACAAAGAAATGTTCCACTGGATGTTGAACGAGGCAAGAAACAAAAATATTTCATCAGAGGGTTATGAAGGTGGTCTACTCATTGATGAGATGAGTCTGGAGCAGGACATTCAATTCTCTAAGAAAGATGGAAATTTAAAAATGATGGGCTTTAAAGATGTTATTGAAGAGTCCATTGCTATGGACACACTAATACACCATAGAAATGAGGTTCGCCTATCAACATATCTTTTGCAATTTCTTTTCCTTGGTAACACAGGATTCCGTTTCCCATTTACGTATTTCACATCCACTTGAGCATCAGCCTCTGAGCTATACTTGGTTTTCTGGAAAGCAGTCAATGACCTGGCTATGTTTGGTTTCAATGAACCTTTCCTCAGTATGGATGGAGCACAATCCAAGAGACATTATGAATATTCTTCTTCACCATCAAGAAGTTGGTTCATTCACATTCCACAATGTCTTTAATCCGAACAGGCCCAAGATCTCCATCTTCATGGACTTTTTACATGTAATGAAAAAAATACGAAACAAAGTTTCAAAGTGGTAAAAATCACAAGATAAGAAAGCTTAAATTTGTAATGAAAAGTATATTTTCTGGGAACATTAGAAAATGCATATTTGTGGGACATTTTAACAAACCCATTTCCCATTCACAGGAAACTTAATCAGGAACATTTTTTCCTCACAAGTGAGTCAAATATGAGGAACCATCTGGCAGAAAATGTACTTGAAGAGATTCTCCATTTGATGAGGAAATACAGGAAAAGTATTGAATTACATGAGCAATATATGCTGGATAGCTCAATTTTGCTATTGGAGAACACAAGTATTCTTACAAAAAATTCAGAGATTCAAGGCCATTATCTGAAGCTTCAGACTTAAGACCATTGGAAAATGACAAAGTTCTGTATTAGTTCACTTCTTGGGAGAGAGAAATCAAAGAAGATAATTCAAAAAGGAATTCAGAAAGTATCTGATTTCTCATCAAACACAAGACATTGCATCCCTGATATTAGGTTTCAGAGAATTTTGCCAAAACACTTTCCAACGATCAAATGGCTCCATAAATCCGAGTTGAATTAACAGTGATGTAATTGAAAATATATTTAGCCACGAAAGAGCATTACATAATGGAGCATATACAAATCCTACCTTTCTGGCATATTCCCGACCTATCAATTCCATATTTCTTGGTAAAACCACGATCTCCAAAAAATCAAATTCTGGAGGATGTTCTGCAGAGCCATTTCAGGTTGTACCACCATCCAATAAGAAACTGAAGAGGTGAGGTAAGTTAATATAGCATCAAATTATGCAGGAAATATTTTGATGTTTTTCAGGAAATTTTACACACGGGTGCAAGTATATTATGTCATCTTTTGAGCATGCAGATTGATGACTAACAAGCAAAATATTAGTTGGTGAGATGTAATTAACCCATAGATTGATTTATTATGAAAAGCAATACCATGTGGGTCATCTTCACAAAAGAAGACCTGGAAAAATATATGGAAAATTATAGTTACATGTAATTATAAAATCATACCTGGGGATATTCATATCATTTCAAAACTGACCGCCTTTTGATACTGTATATGACTGCTCTGATTTCCTCTGAAAGGGAAAATGTAAAGATAAAATTACAGCAAAATTTCAGAAGTATGAAATACTACAAATTTCATGAAGAGTTTAGTTTAGATAGATGGGATTATATATCAACCATAATGTAAGTGTATGTTTTACAATTAGTCATAGTTTTCAAATTTGTCAATAAAATGCTACAAATTACCAACCCTGAACTACAGACAAAGAAGACAATCAAAATTGGCTGCCTCAAATTAATATTGATGCCAGAGTTCATAATTCTGTAATTTTGCACAATCTCTATCAAACCAGAAATGATATGTATCACAGCGTATCCACTGTTCTCCTTCTGTATATTCTTTGTTGCAGATGGTGCAGCTTTCATAGGGATTAGTACGACGTCTACTTTTCTTTGCCTTCCCCTTTCCCCTACCATTTCCTTTTCTAGTATTCTCTAGTCAAACTCTCTTTAGGCTTGAGCATTTACGTTCACCTTGTTTCAATTTTTCTTCATCATGTTCACCTGACGTTGAAGGAAGTGTCTCTTGTTCACCTGACCGTAACGTAGAAGAAAGTGTCTCTTGTTCACCTGACCGTGACGTTGCAGGAAGTGTCTCTTGTTCACCTGACCGTGACGTTGAAGGAAGTGTCTCTTGTTGAGCATTATTGTCTGATCTAGGGTGCCTCTGCATTCTTACTACCTATGAACAGGGAATATTGTTTATCTGGTCTTTGGGCTTTACGAGTTTCTCTGGGTGTGGCATTTCATTCATTTCCATTATTTTCTGATGAATCTTTGAAGCCATATCATCTTTCTTGAAACGATTTGGTATTTGAAATCCATAGACTTTTCCAATGAGAATTAAACTGTTTTTAGTAAAATTATTTACTAGTTAGATGTGATTTGATGCTAGTTCAGATTTCATACGATAATGACTCGCGGATTTATTATGGGATTCATCTATAAATAAAAAATTCTGTATCCAGTTTTTCAACACTTTTTAGATTTTTCCATGACTTTTTCCCTCAAAGCTTTGCTCTGTTCCTTTTTTACAAAGTTTAAAAAGTCTTTTCTGAATTGACTTGCACAAACTTTCATAAAAAGTTCACATATTTCTGTTTTCAGGGCAAGAATAAGTTCCAAATTTAGTACTTGCTCCATTACGATATCCTGAACAATATCTTTTGCAGAACTTTCTTTATTTAGATTTGAAGTCAGTGGGACAAGTCTGTCTTCAAAGACACCTATACAGGCAACAGTCAATTCTTTGTCATTTAGAATAAACATTTTCAGTCCCTGAAAAAGATTTTCACCATGGCTTAACAATGTTTCATAGTTCAAGAAATTCCAACATTTCTCATTAAGAAACATAAAAAAGGAAAACACAGAGTCATTTACATTGGTCAAGCTTTCCTTGATGTTTTGTCTCCTCTTCTTCTCTTCCAACATTCCTGCATCAGATGTACATGTAGCCAACTCTGTTTCTGATATACAAACAGATTCGAGTAGTTGCATTTTCCTCTGCAAATGTTGAACCTCACTCAGGAACTTGATATTGAATAGTTTATTCCTGAGTGAGGGCTTTCATAAAAGATTTTCACATTCCTAAGAGTTATCTCCCGTTGTCGGCGTAACTTTCATTTTTTCCCACTTTGTCCTTTGTAAGTTACCTGTTAATATATTTAATCTTCAAACGTTATCGGAAAATTTTGATCTGTACCTGTATTGCCAGACTATGGGGCAACATGAAAAACATAATGTATATATTCATACATACATGTACTTTATTTCTAAGATACTGACCCATAAAGTTGGTAAGGTTATAGAGGGAAAACAGTGCCCTACGCCGATTGACCCCAGATTGACCAAGCTAAGGGGAATAAATTTTGCACATGTGAAAGTCGTCTATTTTGCCACACAGTATCCAGCAATGTACCTTATTTTACCTCTCCCACCTGATGAAATATTTACACTTTCTTTACAATTAATTTTTGGCAGAGAATCACATTGAATAGTTTCCATTAGATCTTTTAAGAATTTTTTCTGTATGTTAAACACAACAGATGACATAACATGGTTTTAAACTCCAAAGGTCTTAGAACTAGTATAACTATAAATGACTCTAGAAGTGGATTGTAGAAATTGTTCAGAGTTTAAATAATTATTAAACTCCTTGTAAAAGCTGCTCATATGCTTACTGGTAAATCTAAATTCAACTCTTGGAAACACTGCATCTGAAATTTCCTGAACCTTTTGACTTTGCGTTTCATACCAATTCTGAAAAATATCTGGTTTATAACACACCAGTGTCTGGAACAGTTTTGCCTCGTTTTCCATAGGTGTGTCACAATATTCATTGATTACCGTCTTCCAAGGAAGACGGTAATTGTATAGTTAAAGTTTTTTACAGTCTTCGGACTATGCACTTCCTCTCTTTTGTGATTGGTAGAAAATGCATGATGAGAAAACTTTCAATTATTTTATTGGTTGAAATGCAGTTCAAGGCAAGGGAGATAACTTTCTGATGGTCTAATTTTCGTACGACTTAACAATTTTGCAAGATTTTTAATCTTAAAAAAAATGACAAAATGAACAACAATATCAGCAGCAGTTAATTCCTAATAACATGATTTTTGTATAGCAATAAATAAAAAGATCTCTTTAGTTTCATTATAAATAAAATTTGATTTTTATTGCAGGCTTTACAATTTGTTATTGTACTTTTCCCCTTTCTTATTTGAAGAAGGGAATGGAATCAGCCGAGGTTTGCCGGAAGCTCTCGGCCAGTCAAAGTTTACGGAGATGACCGAGCGACAACTGTGGTAGGGCTAATGCCAGTAAAAAGCTAATGTAGAAATACACCAGAAGTCTCTGTCGAGACTGTAGCTCTACTGGTTTGTACTGATCAAAAACCGATGCACAGAATTATGTATCTTAGTGTAGTCTACTTGTGTGATAAGTTATATTGAAATCAGACCAAAACTGTATAAGGAGTAGCATTTTAAAGGAATTCCACAGAAAATTCTACTTTTAGTAACCATGGTAACACCGTTCATTGAAATCAAAAACCGATGCACTATTATGTGTAAATTAGTGTAGTTTACTTGTGTGCCAAGTGATAATGAAATCAGACCAAAACTGTAGAAGGAGTAGCGTTTTAAAGGAATTTCTCAGAAAATTCTATTTTTAGTAACCATTGCAACACCGCTCATCGAAATCAAAAACCGATGCACTATTCTATGTATCTTAGTGTAGTCTACTTGTGTGCCAAGTGATATTGAAATGAGACTAAAACTGCAGAAGGAGTAGCGTTTTAAAGGAATTTCTCAGAAAATTCTATTTTTAGTAACCTGGCAACATCGTTCATCGAAATCAAAAACCAATGCACTATTTTATGTATCTTAGTGTAGTCTACTTGTGTGCCAAGTTATATTGAAATCAGACCAAAACTGTAGAAGGAGTAGCGTTTTAAAGGAATTACTCAGAAAATTCTATATTTAGTAACCATGGCATCACCGTTCATCGAAATCAAAAACCGATGCACTATTTTATGTATCTTAGTGTAGTCTACTTGTGTGCCAAGTTATATTGAAATCAGACCAAAACTGTAGAAGGAGTAGCGTTTTAAAGGAATTACTCAGAAAATTCTATATTTAGTAACCATGGCAACACCGTTCATCGAAATCAAAAACCGATGCACTATTTTATGTATCTTAGTGTAGTCTACTTGTGTGCCAAGTTATATTGAAATCAGACAAAAATTGTAGGAGGAGTAGGGTTTTGAAAAATTGTTTACAGACAGACGGACAGACAGACAGACAGACAGACGGACGGACGACGGACGCATTACTATCGCATAAGCTCTTCTGGTCTCTGACCAGTAGAGCTAAAAATCAAGAAATTCAAAAGAATTATACGGCCTGATAGGTGTAGATCAGTTTACTGTTTAAGATTGTTGCTAAAGACGGTAAGCTTTTTTAAAAAGCTCTATTTGTTGTTTCTTAAAATCAAAACATCATGCACATTTTCATTTACATGTTTATATTTCCATTTCCAATCGTTTTCCCTATGATAAACACTACAAAAGTGAATCTTGTTTATTTCGCCGTGATTCCTGTGGCATATAAATTTCTCTGAAGATTGAAATACTACTGAAGGTCAAATGTCAAACTTGCATGTATATGATTGGCGTATAAATATATGGGAAAAAATTATTTTTTGTATAATTGTTTACTAAGTAATTAGATATTATATATCTTTTTACAAACAAAATAAATAATGAACTATCTTCGGATTACAAGTCACTTGTGCAACGCTGTCCATAATCACCGAGGCCTCGCGAGACCGAGAACTTCACTTCTGTAAACATGTTTACTAAACAGCCCATCCGAACCACGTGGAGAAATCAGCATTGCCACATAGATCATCCGATACAGACATCGTCCCTCAGTCATTACCATCCAACTTCTTACGCAATTCAACGTCCTCTGTTATTTTAACACACACAATTCTGTTTCCTGACCATGCTGATCAACTCCTGTTTCATCAACTGCAACATTGCATTCAAATGGCGGCGGAGAAGTGACCTAGTGCCTATACACGTGTTCCTGCTTCCGACAACCTAAATCTAGGTCACATAATTAAAGTTAGCAAGATTGCTTTGATCGTAATATAATTTTTTTTTGTTTATATTATAAATGTTAATATTTGACTGCAGTATAATTTAATAATCATTAAGATTGTTTCGTGTTTTATGGGACTATTTTTTTAATAGTAAAATTTGACGTCACAGGTCGGCCAATGGAAAATAACATGGAATGTCTTGTATATTTCCAATCTGCTAAATTGGACGATTACAAAAACAAATGAAAATGAAAATATAAGTAATCAGTGTCTAGTTTTGAGGGTATGCCAGGGACATCAACAAAAGTGGGAAACATGGGATAATTTTAGCAAAACGGGCGAAGCCCGTTATGCAAATTATCCCATGTTTCCCACCATTGTTGATGCCCTGGCATACTCTCAAAACTAGGCAGTGATTGCTTAAGTCTAGCATGTTATCAATTTCTTTAAGAATATTTGTTTCAGCATCAAAGAACTCTTCATCATTGTCAAAGATAGATTTACAGTCATCATTTTCATCAGAACTGTCTGTGTTATCACATATTAATTTACGAGGGGTGATCAAAAACGTTCGCGAACTATTTCTGTAAAACCACGATTCCGATGAGAATGCAATTTGACACACCAACGATCAAGCACATGTTCTATAAATAGCATATGAAACGTAATCATTCTCTCCGTAATTGTGACGTCACAATTTGAAAATGACGTCAATATGTACGTGACTCGTGATAAAAATGGTTGTCTTACTCGAGCAAGTTTAACGTATAACTTGGAAATTCCTTTGAAGTATCTTATGATAATTGGTACAAGACTTTCCAGACGTTCAATTATAAATTGGATTCGGTTGTTTTAGTGAAGGGGGGAGATGGTTAAAAATAACTTTGTTTTTAGGCTAGCCCAACAAAAGCAAGCTGGGGGAAGAGATGTGCCCTTTGTTAGGCAATTCGTTCTGAAAGATTTGGAACTTACGCTAGAAAAATGATTTAATATCTTAACAATTATATAATTATTAAATCTCTAAAATATAGTTTATTTTCGACTTTTAACATATTAAATATTAAAAAAAAACAGGTCCCCACAACTCTATCCATATTGGATAAACGACGTTCCTATGACAGAAGACTCGGGTTGTGATGGTCACCATGTTTAGCTCTACTGGTCAGAGACCAGAGGAGCTTATGCGATAGTAATGCGTCCGGCGTCCGTCCGTCTGCTACTCCTACATTTTTGGTCTAATTTCAATTTAACTTGGCATACAAGTAGACTACACTATGATACATTTCCTTGTATTGGTTTTTGATTTCGATGAACGGTGTTGCCGTGGCTACTAAAAATAGAATTTCTGTGAAATTCTTTCAAAATACTAGTTTTAGTCTGATTTCAATATAACTTGGCACACAGGTAGACTGCATTCTACATCGGTTTTTGATTTTGATGAACGATGTTGCCGTGGTTACTAAAAATAGTAATTTCTATGAAATTCTTTAAAAATGCTACTCCTTTTACAGTTTTAATTTGGTCTGATTTCAATATAAAATGGCACACAAGTAGACTACACTAAGATACATAATTCTGAGTATCGGTTTTTGATTTCGATGAACGGTGTTGCCGTGGTTACTAAAATTAGAAATTTCTGTAAAATTCTTTCAAAATGCTACTCCTCCTACAATTTTGGTCTGATTTCAATATAACTTGGCACACAGGTAGACTGCAATAAGAGACATAATTCTATATATCGGTTTTTGATTTTGATGAACGATGTTGCCTTGTTACTAAAAATAGTAATTTCTGTGAAATTCTTTCAAACTGGTACTCCTCCTACAGTTTTGGTCTGATTTCAATATAACTTGGCACACAAGTAGACTACACTAAGATACATAATTTTATTTCTCAGTTTTTGATTTTGATGAATGGTATTGCCGTGGTTACTAAAAATAGAAATTTCTGTAAAATTCTTTCAAAAGCTACTCCTCCTACAGTTTTGGTCTGATTTCAATGTAACTTGGCACACAGGTAGACTGCAATAGGATACATAATTCTATATATATCGTTTTTTGATTTTGATGTACGACGTTGCCGTGGTTACTAAAAAAAGTAATTTCTGTGAAATTCTTTCAAAATGCTTCTCCTCCTACAGTTTTGGTCTGATTTCAATATAAGTTGGCACACAAGTAGACTATACAAAGATACATAATTCTCAATTCTGTCTATCGGTTTTTGATTTTGATGAACGGTGGTGCCGTGGTTATTAAAAATAGAAATTTCTGTAAAGTTCTTTCAAAATGCTACTCCTCCTACAGTTTTGGTCTGATTTCAATATAAATAACTTGGCACATGCACAAGTAGACTACACTAAAAACGTAAAGAGACTTTATCAAGGATCATTATTCTATTCATTGCTGTTGTAAAGTTTCAATTGCTGTTGTAAAGTTTCAATTCCCAACTGCTTAAGTACTTTTCTCTTCCTTTGTTATAAGTACAAACCAGTAGAGCTTTAGTCTCGACAGAGACTGATTTTCTGCAAAAGGATATCCTTGTGCAACCATCCTATTTCCGAGATTTGGTCATTTCTGACAAATGGACTTTTCTTGTCATAAAATCAACTTGCATGGTTAGAAATATAAGACTCGGAAAATATTTTAGCGTCTATGCATAGAATGCTTCAAAACATGTCACGTGACCGCCTGGATCGTGAATCGCGCGTGGGCAGAACGGTGGCAGGTATGCATGAAAATCAGGGGTCTAGCATTTTCTTAAAAAACTCACTTGCTCAAGGGCAAGTGATACAATAAATTTCACGTGCCCAATAAAAAACTATGAAACACGAGTTTTAACTTTTTATTGACATTATGTTAATACAACTGCATCCATTTACAGGCTATCATTTTTCCCATGGTTCAAGCTCTTCAGCTACCTTTCTTTGGAGAGACAAAGCAGGGTTTATGTAATGCCTTTAACATGCTTTGTGCCTCCCGTACTCAACCAGCTCCTAAGATCATTTAAGGGGTCGTATTCGTTGACAGAAGATCCATGCAGTGAAATCTGCATTAGATTCTGGAGGTTGTTCCGAGTCAGTGTACTGCGGAATGCAGTCTTCAACTGCTTCATTTGACTGAAGCCACGTTCACATTCTGCAGTACAGGGACTCAGAACACACATAATTTCTAGAATGAGGACAAGTTTGTCATGTCTGTGTGGTCTTTCAGGTAATATCAGCTCATAAGTCTGTAATGTAAACAAGAGGCCCACGGGCCTTATAGGTCAAATGAGTATCATGTAACAACTTTCCAACAATCGAATTTGGTTCTGTTTTAAACCAGAGGCCATGAAATTCATAATTTTGAAAGAGACACAATTGCTTATCATAATTATAAACTTAGCATGCTTGTAACTCTATTTACTTGAGACCCAGAGGTAGATCAGAGTAAAAAAGAGAAAATGCACTTCAACTTTGTAACCCACCCTTCCTTTGAGGGAGGCTTTCAACGTATTGAACTGCCTAAGCATGTCTTGCTTGTAGTCATCATCTTGGGGAAAGACTGAAGAAAAGAAGGACATGATTCCGATAATGGAGTCTCTGCCAAAGATAGCAAATGCTTCCCGATCTGCTGCAGCTGTCCATTTGCTATATATAGTCGAATACCTCAAAATAAATCAAGGGCGCCTCCTTAAAGTTCTGGAATCTAAAATTTAAACTTATACATTGTTGTAAAACTGTTGATTTTTTTCTTAATTTTTTAATTGGTCGTAATATGTACTATTCTGTCATGATGAGAATTAATTTTTTTTTAATTTATTTTGTTAAATTTGTATCATAACTTGCCGTTTCTCCAAATATTAACTGCATCATTTATAAATGTTGCAAGATGGCTGTCGGATGACCACTCCTCCACACCTTTGACTTGACCTTTGAGTGGAATATCATTGAATTTGCGTTCTTGGACCTTCAACTCCTCTACAAATTTACGCATGTGCTTACCAGTGTTGTCTTGAAAACAGTTAAGTCCATAACTACCCCCTCTAGCTGGTCTTGGACTTCAAATACCATGATATCCTTATATTGGAATATCTAATCAAAGTACTGAAAGTACTGAAAAGCGGTTAGCATGCTTTCATCTAATATGTACCGAAAAAAGTGCATGAAATGATATTTCAGTATGCATATCTTTGTCCAATGCCATCAGAGAAAAAAACCCAGACATTCTGTTTTTGTAATACTTTACTTAATAGTAAAACCAATAACATTCCAAACTGATGTCACAGATGGATGCAATCTAATTAAAATCAGATGTTCCGAATCCGCTACTGCTTCTCAAACATCTAAAAACATTCTATTTGGGGTCATGTAAGAGTGAATCTTCGATTAGCCAAAGAAAATGGTTCCTCCGAAATGTTGGCTTATAGTTCAGATGGGTTTCTTGTTTTCACCACCGAACCAAAACACCCGAGGAGTTTTGTAGTAAACAAAATATGCATTGCAAAAGCTGTGTTATGTATGACGTGTGGGGTATCTTGTATAGTTTGCGCTCTTTCGTTTGCATTATTCACGTTCAGATGCCAAACTGCAGACTATACATGAAATTTATTCCAAAATTACTTTAATTCAACGTAAGACAGTATCAATAATGATGATATGGGTCATTCTCAAATTTTGTCCAGATTCCATCAAGAGAATTTAGAGAAAATAAATCCTGAGAACTAAATACTTTAAAGTTTTATGTTAGTAATGAAACATCAGAGATGCATAAAAAATGTTGAAACACTAAGAATTCTATCAACATTTACTATAAAATCCATTTTAAGTAGGTGCATCCAACAATAAACGTCCATGGTGTTACTTACTTAGAAATCGCAATAAAATAATAACTAACAAAAATTTCAGGTTTCTAGAATCATAATCTCAACATCTTGATCAAAAATATTCTATCAAAACAAACTGAGGGTTCTTAAGAAAGAAATTTCAGATGACATGAAGCTGAAAGTTGTTAAAATTATAAAATTTGATTATTCTTACATATATATCTTAAGCATATATGTCATTTTACCTCAGCATGAAACACATGGGCTTTGCAAATATACTTCGTATTAGAAGACAACAGGATTATGTAGCAAGTTTTGATAAAATTGTGGAAAGATTTAGAAAAAAAAATTCAGGAAAAATGGTTGAGTTACACCAAGGACATATTCATAACACAAAGGACATAAAAGTAACACAAAAGACATTTTGTTCAAACCTTAAGAATAAAAAATAAATTTGTTTCCCTCTCCCCGCAAAAAGCACAACAATGACATTATCTTACAGATGTTAATGAAAGTATATGATTTTACGAAAAAAAATTGCTTGGAATTTCATTTCTTTTTACATTTGGAGTCTGACTAGTAACACCAATGATTAAAAAGTAACAACAAAGACATAATTATCTAATTATAAAGATACGTCAACATGGACGAAAAATAAATATAAGTTATGCATGAATAATGAAGGATTACTTTCATGGGACCTAGAATCAGTGATCGGTACATGTACAAGTATTTGTATGTCCTAAAAGAAGTTGTAACCAAAGACAAAAGGTAACACAAAGGACATCTCATTTTGTTTGTTGTTTTACATACAACCTCCTTCCACACTGGGCTATCTATTAAATACTTCCTACCCACAGGATGTGGAGGACCAGTTATAACCAAAACATCACCTATGTTGTACTAATATTCATCTTTTACAGTTTTTGGTCGTATTTAGTTTTTTTTCATTACTGCTTTGATAACACATATCTTCTGAGGTTCTGATTGTCTCTTTTCCAGTGTTTCAGCATTTTTATCTGTTTTCTTTTCCAGGGTCTCAGTGTTTTCAGTATTTTTATTTTTCTCCAGGAACTCTGGTTGCTCTGGTTTCTCTTCATATGTACTGTTTTGTCCTCTTAATACCCCAACTGTCTGCCTTTCCTTTTTCATAAATTATTTGATTTTATGTTAAGTGTTGATCAGCTCCATACTCACCAGAATAAAAAGAATATACTTTTGCCTAATACCTATCTGTTGTTTGATATAAATTTCAAGATATGCTGGGAAAGATAGAGATCCATATTAAGTACTGCCTCTACTATAATGTCCACTCTAACTTCAGCTGCTCCGACTTCATTCCAAAAGCCTTAATATACTTCTATAGTATAAGGTTTACAAACAATTTCCAACCTTTACGGGGAAACTAAATTAGACAAATCTGCATGAAGAGCGTCTTCATCTACATTCAAACAAAAAATCATGATTGGTGACAGATGCATTGTTCCTCGGAATTATAATCTTTCGATATCGCTTTTGATAGTGATGAAAAATTCGTAACTATTTCATCGCCGGACATACTCATTCCATGCTAGAATAGTCAAATGTTCTATATCTGACGTTAATTTGAAGGTGTCTGAATTCCTTGGATCTTTCACTTGTCTGTTTGTCTCTTTTTTATGCAACTTTTGAAATGTTTTGTCCTTCCAATATCTTCATCGAGAGAACATGACATAGAATCAACAGATTTCCGAGTAAAACATGTTATATATCATAAAACCCTGCATTCTTATTTTATTCCCTTGTGTTCCTAAACTTCCCTGGAGTTACTACTTTAACCATCTCGTTTTTAAGAACTTCATTATTTTTAATGTAAGTCAAATTGTATCATCTCCCCACAATTGTTTTCTTTTATACATTGAACACAATTACGACTTCATACGTGATATTTTTATTTCATTTTTCTATCTTAAATGCTTGCTGTGTCCCTTGAGTAACTGAATTTGTTTATAATTTTACCACAGTTAAGTATTATAGGGTTAAAAGGGGGTAAAGATGTATTTCATAAGAAATTTTGATATTCCAATTTACTCAAAATAAATAAAGACTCTCTACTCTACTGCTGAAACAAGTGTAAATACAAGAGTACATTTATGATGTAAATGTTTCATCATTTTGACATCCATGGAGTTATCAAATTTGTCCTAAGTGTTACGCGTATCGTTTATTGAATTAATTTGTAGCATGTATAAAATATTATATGTAAAACATATGCTCAGATGATACAAATATTATTGATATATAATTTTCGATAAACTTTACACATTATATTTTATTTTTTAAATTGTAAATATTGAAGTTTCTGTACAGATTGTCCATAGAGTAATTAAATATGTCCTTCGAGTAACTTTTCCTACAGTAACAAAATGGACAGTATCGCCAGGGAATTATTACATTAAAAGTTGTAAGTATAAAAACAATGGTTGACTTATGAAGACAGAGCATAGCACCTAGAGAATGTGTATTTTACAACAAAGTCGCTCAATGCATCAAAAACATTATATTTTAATTTATCATCCCATTATTTAAGTAACTCCAAGGACTAAAAAAATAATTACTCTTTCAACCAAACTCAACTGAAACCATATATTGTGTCTACGGGGTGAAACACGTGTATTTTGTGTCTTTTTAGCCGGGCCTATTGCTCAAAGAGCAATTGCCGGCTTATGTGATCCTGTTCAAGACAGGATGTTGACCCCATAGTCGCCATTTTAAAGTTACGCGCAAAAATATAGTTCTTACTCTCAACCGCTTTTGAGATGATACAAAAGCTATAGATAAAGCAACAAAAATAAAACGAAGTTTTATCTATATAAAATAAACATTAGAAGTAATGACTTTGAAAACTTCATACGTCAAAGAACATAGTTCATTAGCGTAAGGATTTTTGATAATCAGTGTTACCTTAGTTCTCTACACATACGAGGTAAAGCAGGAGAGGGAACCAGACTGGCCTGTTTGTTTACATTCAGCTGCGGTACCAGATTAATTCTGATTCTGACAAAATCGGACCGTGGTATTAGGATTGAAAAACTCACTGTCAGTGTCTTATCATTTATATTGATAGTTTTAAAATAATTTTTTCATCAGAATATAATCGTGATTCATGTAAGAAATCCATTCTACTCTGTAAATGAGCCCGGCTCTCTGTACTTCTGAGTACTTTGATTTTATTTTGGCTTGTAAAAGATGTTTAGAAGGCGGCTGATGCTGAAGAGTTCCTTGAGGAAAGATAACTGTTACAGATAACTTTTATGTTTCGGAAACACTAAGGACGCGGCAAAAGTAACGAACACTTACTGTTTAAAAAAATATATCCTTACTCTTTTTCAGTTACATTTTAGCATGTTTTTAAACAGTTTTAAGTATTTACAATACATTAAAGGTATTTTATACTCCCAAATTATATTTACTGTCTCAATAAGGAGAGCTGAATGCATACCCTTGGCGAAATCACACGCAATTTTCTCTAATTTAACTCATGTTGAAGGATTTTTTCAGTATTTATATCAATATTTAATCGTACTTAAACCTTTTCTCTCAATTTTATATCATTGTTAAATTCATCAGCACAAAAAAAAGCTTTTGTTTCATTAAAATATTTACCAAAAAACTTGTTTCACTGAAATTTGGACATTTTTTGAGAATGACCCATATGTAGCCGTGGAATTAATTTGAGAATTGTTTACCGAGGCTTGAATCTACATAGCCAAAGTGTTTGTGTTTACTGGTACATGTATTCTATAGCAAACAACTAAAAAAATAAGTTAAATTCTTTAGATTACTAGTAATGGATTTGGAGTAGTGTCGATCTACAGCTGGCTAGTCAGAGAAAAAAAGATGGCTGAGCAGAGACTTTGTAAATGAATAGCTTTCATTCACGTCATTAAACGTTAGGCGGCGCTGCTGTTTTATAAGTGGTACGCGGGACGCTTGAATCTCGAAAGCGCTTGTAACTAATAAAAACAACATGGATTCCGACGCTGTGGATCTGGTAGATTGGCCGGTATCGCGCTTAAAAAAGGAGTTGGTCGATCGCGGAGCTCGGACAACTGGGCGAAAGACTCAGCTTATTGACAGGTAGTTTCATTTATCATGTAATAATTTATTTTTCTTGCTGTATATTAAACAACAAATACATACATCAAAGCATGATTAGTAAACAGAGAGGATTTCGTGATAAAATGCAAGATGGAACAGGTACGGCAGATGCATCTCAGCAACGATTTTGAGTGCTGTTGTTTCCCCTTTTTCTCTTTATATAGATGTACATGTATAATCATTACTATATTAGATTAAGAGCCTACATCAGAAATGACAACTTCACGCCAGCGTCCATCAAACTACCTGAGCCTTCTGTGGTGGACTGGCCCACATCAGGATTTAAGCAGCTTCAAAAGGACCACCATCTTATCCTTCGTAAAATATCCAAGGAGCAGATAGAGGCCTACTTCATTTACAGAATGGCTGGTATAATGAATAAGCTTGCATAAATATAGAATCTCTCATGGTTTATGGTTGGATATGGTTGGATATTAATTTTATTCAACTAGATAACATTTTCTGTTCTTAAGCCTTGAAAAAGGGATAAAAAAAACACATCAAATTTTGATAAAAAATCACACATCTTACCACAAATCAATGGGAAATTCTTTATATAGTATGTTAAAATAAAAGGGTAAAACATGACATAATCTTTGTAAATACAATTTCAATTTTTAAAAATAAGAAAAAATTAAATACTGTATACAGGGAAATTTTCGCCCCTGTTTTATTTTCGCCCCTTTTGCCCTCTTTCTGAATGGGCGAATTTAAAACGGTGCAAATTCAAATTACACAGCATAATTTCTTAAACAAAACTTTGACTGGGCGAATTTAAAACGGGGCAAAATAGTTCGCAAGTGCGAAAATAACACGGGGCGAAAATAACCCTGTATACAGTAATATGGATTTTTTCTCTCAATTAAATGAAAGTAAACTATACAGTGATACAATAGAGTTCCTGGAATTCAGAAATATCATTCAACTTAAAATACATGTACTTCGTTACTTTCATTCAGATGACAGACAAGCACGGAATGATTTAAAGTCTATAACAAAAGGACAACTGATGTATGAAAGTGACAGAGTACTGGCATGCTCCATAGTTACTTATTCATGATAACATATACCTAAGTGGCATTGTAGGAGCAGCAATGAAGAAAAAGGTTATATATTTTTTAATCGAGTACGACTGAAATTATTTCAACATGACAAAGTGAGCATTAGTGCTCTTCATGTTATTTATTTCAATTTCATAATGATTCAGTTTTAGTTGTTAACGTCTCATTTAATTGAATGAATATAAATCATATAACCTGGATTGCCTACGTCAAAAACATATCAGTCCAATTGATGTTTCACCTAAAATACAGCAATTTTGAACATGTTGAAGGAACAATCATTTTATTTTCTACATTTAATAACTGGAAAATTAAATTATAAGGAATGAACTAAATGACTACCTAAGTTATACTGGTTTGCATATAACCTGAGTTTGAAGAGTTTATGTTTTTTTTAATAAACTGCTTTGTAGTTTGTAAATTAAAGTGTAAACTGCCCCAACACAGGTTATACCAGTATAACTTGAGTAGCTATTAAATTCATTCCTTACATAATATTTTTTGCTACAGGTCTCCTACATATACAAGATAAAACTAGACAAAAAGTCTGGAGATCCTGTAAACACACACTGTGAGTGTCCAGCAGGGAAGGGGCCTCATGGAAGCTGCAAACACATTGCTGCAGTCCTCCTGATGATAAAAGAGTTTACAGAATCAAGAGAACTCAGACTAGGGAAGTCGTGCACTGATACTTTAATGATGTTTACAAAACCAAAATCCTCCTATGATGGTAATTTATTATTCCTTTAAATAATTCAGTAAATTCTGGATATTGTAAGTTTCTTTGATACTGTATAATTTAACTTATTAGTTTTAAAAAAAATTTTGTTCATTTCACAGTAGTGCATTTGTTTATTTTTTTGTGTGCTTTCAATGATCTCCAGTCAAAGCTGAAAACCTTCCAACAAAGAGAAAGTTAGCTGCAGACTTCCTCAGTGACCCAAGGCCAGAGAAAAGAAGAAACTGTCCTGGATACAACGACTATGTACAATCTATAGTTACCAATTACTGCAGCCAGTCATCAAATGATATTTCATTCCGATACATGTATGGGAAGGCAAATATTCAGGTATATATATTTGAATGAAATAAGAAATTAATTACATTCTGGTGAAGTTGTATTTTTTAACAATGTACAAGTAATTAATATGACAAAAAAAATTTTTCAAGGCTGCTGTCAAAGACCACGACTATTGCCAATTGCCTTTTACTGAGCACTGGGTTGATGATTCCATTAAGGTACATGTGATAGATTTTGTTAAAATAAATGTAACTCTTATGATTTTTAGTTGTTTATCAATTAATGCTAATTTTACACATATATAGGTTACAGAATCTGATGTAGTAAGGATTGAAGAGTCCACAAGACAACAGAGTGCAAGCCAGATTTGGTTCATCGAGAGGAAGTGGCGCCTTACAGCATCAAAGTTTGGGGAAATATGCAAGGCCACTTCTCGTCGAAATACCAAGAAGTTGTGTGCTGCATTATTGTCTGATGTTCAAATCAACAGTGAAGCTTTGCGGCATGGAAAAAATTATAAGGCAAAAGCTTTGAAAGTATTCAACAGCAAATTTAATGTAAATGCTAAGAAATGTGGGTTTTTTGTTTGTTTAGACAAGCCTTTTTTGGGTGCTTCTCCTGATGCTGTTGTTGATGGAAGTAGTATTGTTGAAATTAAATGTCCATTTAATGGCAGAAATGATGTTGTGAAACCAGGGAAAAATTTCAAATTTTTGAAATATGATGATGAGGGTAAAATTGTTTTGAAGACTTCAAGCAAATATTATGACCAGATACAAGGCCAGCTTTATGTAACTAAAAGGTCTCTGTGCTACTTTGTTGTATATACCTTAAGCGATTTGTTTGTACAGAAAATCTTGTTTGACGATGAATACTGTAACAATTGTCTCCTTCCTAAGCTAGAAACTTTTTACAAAACGTTTTTCAGAAGCTATGTTGCATCACTGTTTTAAAATGAAAATGTTATTTGTATTGCATTGCACAGAACTATCTTTCGATAATCCATTTGCCATTCAAAGTGGTCAATGGTCAAGATACTTATAAAAATAATAAGTATAACAAACAGTGTTAATACATGTTTATTGCATTTGGAAATATTTATTTTATCAATGGGTACATGTCATAAATTTTTATATAAACAAACATATATTTTATTTCATCTTGTCTAAAAACAAAAACAAAAATTATTTGTACTGATATTCCACCACAGCTCTCAAATACTGAACAGTTACAGTTTGCTAAATATGGATTTTCAATGTTGCCTTGAAGAGCATGTTTCTTTAAAAAATAGTGCATCCTAGTCATTATATTATGTTGTACAGTATATACATGTAATTTTCAACTGTACTACAGTATTTAAAAATATATATACTTTTACATGGATTTTACGTTTTTTTTAACACTCAATGGAATTAGAACCCTCCAGTTTGTAATGTTTAGGGCTTCCACAAGAACATGAATGATCTTTATACATGTATTGAATACTGCAAAAACTTGAATGATAAAAGGTATTAATCTCAAGTCAACACTATTTCTGTGGTGAAACTGAATTTTATCCATAAATTATCAGTACATATTAGCAACAGTTTTTCTTTTTCAAATAAAAAGTAACATTGAATATCATCTTATGCATTCTTTGGAACAATATTTCTCCTGAAGTTTGATATGGCAAAACAAATAAATATGATACGAGACCCTAACTGAAGTTTACTCTTCGAAATCCCATGCTTTAATATTTTGAAACTCTTTGACAAACCGATGACTCTCTCAATGTGGATTCTTTTAGACGCCACTCGTCGATCATGAACCACTTCGTCTGGGTCTAATTGCGATTTTCCCTTTAACAGCGTAGGGGTATTAATATGAACATCCTGATTAGCAAATAAATCCTGAACCATAATGCCTCTATCAGCCATTATGGAATCGCCCTTTTCAAAAAGCTTTAATGTAGGCTCCAGAAGACAAGATTTTTCAATAATCTGTCTGTCAGAAGCAGAACCACCATAAGAATCAGAAATGAAGGTTATAGCACCCTTTGGACTGCAGCCAATCATGGTCTTGAGTGTTTTTGTGCTTATAATTTGACCAAGTCACACTCTGACAGTTTACATGGGACGGCCTTTCAATAGGTATCTCAGTGGCATCTAGTATTACTCTGGTGTTAGGGAATTTTGATTTAAAGTCTTGGGGCATGTGTTCATGGATGACAACTGGAGATGGCCAAAAGTTAATCTCTTTTAATTGAAAATACATGAAATTTATCCATGTAATAATTATTCTGGATACCGTGGACTCTGACACATTAAAAAGCATTGACAATTCAACATCTTCTTTGTCTTGCCTAAGTTTGATAAGAGTCATAAACAACTGATCTTTTGGATGAAGTAATGAACACTGGTATGTGAGCTCATATGCACTGGGTCCAAGGCAGTGAAAAAACATCATAAAGTGGTTGTAATCTTGAAACCCAGTGTAGTAGTTAATGATTTTATCATTATTCATGACACTTTCAACAGACAGTTTTCCGAATGTTGGAATTTCACATTGTATACCTTGGTGTTGCAGTGCAGGCTCTTCAGTTGGACAATCATCACAGTCAACAAGTTCTGATTCAGTACTAACCTCTACTTCTTGCTGACAGCAAATCTCCTGGAATGGAATTAAATTTTCTAGGTGTGTGTGCCTCTTCTTAAATCGTTTTTCTCTTGATGACTCTTCATTACTTGCATTAAATGTAAAAATTGAAGGAACCGCATCTTCCTTTAGTCGTGATCTGTCACCTTATCAAAAAGAAATAAAATGAAATTAATTTATAAGATGAGGAAAATAGTTTGAAATTTTGATTGTAATTTTATTGAATATTTATAAAGTATTGAGCTGGATGTTGATATTTATAACCACAAGCTAAAATAAAATTAGGAAAACATATCAAAAGTTCCTTAAATTAAAATCAAATGAATTATCATTGAGTACGTACTCGTATTTATTATAAAAACAATTATCATGCTTATGCTTAGGTTGCCGAAATATATATTTGAATAATTTTTACTATAGGCCCTATACAATGGAATTAAAATACTCCCAAATAGTTTCATCCGCTTCATCTCCATAATCCTTGCTTGCATGTCTGTTTTAACAGGACGTATACCTGGGAAATTGAAAACAAACCACAAAGCAACACGAACAGGAATTCATTTTATTAGTTAAAAAAAAACAATCATAGAAAAAAAGAAATGAAAATTCAACAAAAAACAATCTATGAACGTGTAATTAATACCGTGACTAACCTAATAGCGTCGTCTTGAAGTCACTGGGGAGGAAGTGGGCGTGACACACAACGTCAAATTTGCCAGGTGTCCATAGACGCTTTCTCTGGTCCGTTCGTCTAATAGCAACTCGCCATTTCAATTTCAGTGTATTATCAGACGGAAAGCGATGCCCGCCTGTATTTTTACACCCAGGAACGCAACAATATTGCGGCATCCCTCGTTGTAATGAAATCTATCGTTACCTATACAGTCAGTAAGTTAGCGTCATACGAAAACATTCAAGCGTCTTCAAGACAAAGCGTCCCGCATACCACTTATGAAACAGTAGCGCCACCTTTCGACCTAAAATGCACGGGTGGAACCTATTGATATCAGAGAGCTCCAGATGTGTAGGCTCACTGCGGGTGTAACCTGTCAACGAGGGATGCTTACTTCTTCTAGGCAACGGATCCCACCTCTTGAACTTTCAGGAGTCAGTTTTTAGCTCTACTGGTCAGAGACCAGAAGAGCTTATGCGATAGTAATGTGTCCGGCGTCCGTCCGTCCGTCTGTCTGTAAACAATTTTTCTAAATGCTACTCCTCCTACAATTTTTGTCTGATTTCAATATTACTTGGCACACAAGTAGACTACACTAAGATACATAGAATAGTGCATCAGTTTTTGATTTCGATGAACGGTGTTGCCATGGTTACTAAAAATAGAATTTTCTGTGAAATTCCTTTAAAACGCTACTCCTTCTACAGTTTTGGTCTGATTTCAATAAAACTTGCCACACAAGTAGACTACACTAAGATACATAGAATAGTGCATCGGTTTTTGATTTCGATGAACGGTGTTGCCATGGTTACTAAAAATAGAATTTTCTGTGAAATTCCTTTAAAACGCTACTCCTTCTACAGTTCTGGTCTGATTTAAATATAACTTGGCACATGAGTAGACTACACTAAGGCACATGGAATAGTGCATCGGTTTTTGATTTCGATGAACGGTGTTACCATGGTTACTAAAAATAGAATTTTCTTTGAAATTCCTTTAAATCGCTACTCCTTCTACAGTTTTAGTTTGATTTCAAAATAAGTTGGCACACAAGTAGACTACACAAAGACACATAAAATAGTGCAATGGTTTTTAATAAGTACAAACCAGTAGAGCTACAGTCTCGACAGAGACTTCTGGTTCTTCTTAAATCGATCATTGATCATTCTGTATTTTGATACAGATACTTCCGTTTAGAAATATTATGAACTACTACTTCTACGGGAAGACTGGCGAGTAAACAAGATTATCAAGCTTTATGAAATGTACTTTATTGACTTTTCAAACAAGTAAATGTTCGAAGAAAGTAAATGGTATATGAGAATCATTTAAAAGAAGTCTTGCACAATATGTCTAGATAAGGACATATAATGTGTATTTGCCATATACTCTATATGCAATATTGTTCTCAAATAAAACATGTGAAAAGGAAAGTTGTCTAATCAATCAATACTAGTATTTAAAAATTCAAATGTACAATAAAAGTCAGTGTAACTTAAGAAGTTATCAGTGTCATTTTCTTCAATATGTCGGTTAAACAATATGCACTGATTTTTTTTCTATCAATGTGCCTCTAAACACCTGTATTTTAATTTAATTCTTCTCAAACGCTCAAAATAATAATCGACAAATTGGATAAATTCAAATTTAAAAAGTATTTTCACAGCTAATAATACGTTCCCTAGGAATTGATCAAATTTTCAAAACTTATAAATAAGCATTAGTATATATTTTAAATTTTTGCTAATTGCCAAGATTTTTCATACCTCATTCTTCTGTGAATAATAATGTCGGTTGATTTTTAGAAGAGGATCACAATGCCGATTAAGATTAATATATATTTATCCATTTTTTTCAAAATTAATTTTACTTCTTTAAGTGCCTTATTATTTTTTTTCAAAACTAAAAGTAAGTGATCCCTTATGATCGTTTGTAATAAATTATCAAAGACGGGGTAGAGAATTTACCCCTGGAAGCAGAGCTTTTATATTCTGTTTATTAGACAGAGAAGAAAAGAGAAGCAAACAAACGTTTCATTGTGGAGGTAATCCTATTGTAGGGGGTTCAGGTATAAATTTTCGATGAGATATATTCAAATAAATATATTCTAGCTCAAACACATACACATTCAGAAATATAAAACACTTTACCTGGTGAAAAAATTCCAAGTAGAACAGAAGTTATGAAATTATCAATTTTGTGAATACTGCTATTTTATGTAAGAAAATTTAACTATTAAAGAGTACCTATTGATGGCACATGAAAGGAAGAAAAATCCGATAAGTCTCGGCAGATTTTTAAGTAACGAGTCTAATTTTATTTGGAAGTATGGCAAACTATATATTTTCGGAAAGGTCTATGCAAGCCCTAATTTTCTGTTTCCATGCCAGCTAAAAAATATCCAAGATGGCAGCAAAATATCCAATATGGCCACCAATAGTGAAAATGGCCGATACAGTCTTTTTGATAAAATGCTTTCAAAATCTAAGT
Source organism: Saccostrea cuccullata (assembly GCF_032062105.1). NCBI lineage: Eukaryota > Metazoa > Mollusca > Bivalvia > Ostreida > Ostreidae > Saccostrea > Saccostrea cuccullata. The sequence continues at coordinate 12,664 of NW_026918429.1, read as the reverse complement.
TAGGAAAAAAAATAATGAAATTTTATAAATCTTTACAATTTATTACTTTTAAAAGATTTATAAAATAGTGATCTTAATCAAATATGCTCACTAAAAGTCAGAATTCTGTCTGGATATCACAAAGAAGAAAGCTGTCAATATTAATTTGAAAATGGCAAAGGTTTGGAAAAAAGAATTCACTACAGTTAATTCACAACTTTATTTAAAATTTTTGTTGATCAATCTTTAAAATACATGATATCAAATTTCGGTATCAATCAACAATTGTATATATACAGTCTAAATTATCCGTGCTTCTTGGACAAGTTGAGTGTTAAGGTTATCCAGACATCTGTTACTACCGGCGGGTACCATAGTCATGATGTGGAATGATTCTCGCATTTTCCCGAAGTCTGAATGTTTACACTCACTGAAAAAAAAATAACCACAAAGTATCATGTTTACAAAGAAAATTATAAATAATTTTATAGGGCCTACAAGAACTTCGGGCTATTTATTTATTATAAGTACATTATATGTACATGTATTTCAGAATCTAGAGGAAATCCTGGCAACAGAATCAAATTTGTACATTTATATCAGGGACCGTTAGTATAAGCTAGGTCCCTGTTTATAAATGTGTAGTACATTGTAGGAAATGATAATATTTTTCATAGATTTTTTTCCAATAAGTCCATCCTAATATTATTTAATGTCACATTTCTATTTTCTCTTGTGGTTTTACGATACAAAAGTGTGCATGAATTTAAAGGTACATAGAAACTGTTCAAAAGTTGCGTCGGGGTGACGACTTTTGATTGGAATCCGGGTGAATTATTTTCCGCAATTATTACAGAACCACAATATTCTGATAGGAAATTTTCTCAGCTTTCTAACAGTGTATGTTGCATAAAAATATTTCGATTACTTACCGTAGTAAAATTGACCTCTTTCCTTTGAAACGAAAATACATAAACTTCTGCACATTGCATCGAGATGCAACATGAATAATGTTGATCTTCAAAATGTAAGCTTTCCAGTGATAGGTCAATGTCGTTAATTCCTTAAAAATCGCCTCCCGGAAAGCCAATCAAAATGACGCTATCAACGCCGCGGAGACAAAATTACAGTGCCATGCATCAAAGGGGAAACCCCGTATCCAATTTTAGCACAACTTCAACCGGGTTAATTTTTAATGCAAACTTTTCAGAATGACATAACACACACATCATACGAAAGTTCAAACAATGTAGAAAAAATTCATTATATTTAATTTCTAGATAAATATGAATAACAATGCAAAAATTACGTATATAAACATGGATAAATTGTGTGTAAATGGCTCGATTACACAGGTAAGTCGGGTCACCTGAACCCCCTACCTATTGTTTCTATAAAAACGTTACAAAAAGTGTAAACCTTACAGATGTATTCGGTGTTTTTATAACAGCGTTTTTCAGGTTTTACTTAACTTAATAAATGGTGTTTCTTCATACTTTGGCAAGGAAAATCAAACTCGATCGAGAGATTTGCTGATGTTTTTGCAGTCTGTAATAACCTTCAACCTGCTGTATAATTAACCGTATCGTTCAACTTTCAAAAATAAACTAACAGTTGCTATAAATCGCGATCGCACGATGTACATGTAATAAGGACCAAATTCTCAGTTCTTTGAAGTTATTGTTCTAAGTATTGTCAATGCTTTGGTAAATACTTAAATAAGAATTCGATATAATCGTTATAATAGCCACTCTTCATACACAGCATATTGTCAATCTCTCACCAGGGGGCGTATTACGCCAACAGTATACAAATCATAGGAAGCGCTTTGCTGAAGTTACCGTTGTCGATAGGTAGCGCCTTGTGGAAATTTCCGGTTTTGGTTGCAGAAGGATAAGGTTACGTGCCATAAAGCGATGTCGATAGGTAGCGCCTTATAGAAGTTTCCGGTTTTTTGGAGCCCATGCCATAAAGCGGTTAGCTAGCTAACCGCTTAATAAATCAAAGTACTGGGAGTACTGATAGGCGGAAGCATGTTTGCAGGTTCTCATGTGCAAAACTTTAATGACACATATTTGAAGCATAATCTTTTTTAAAGGGGGGGGGGGGGGTGATAAATATTTTGATGGATTGTAGTATTGAAACCAAGGAACAAGAATAAACAATATGTCTCGGTTTTGATGCGGATACATGAGAATAAGTCACGTCAATAGCAATATGAACATTTTAACATTTATTATACCCCCGCTTGAAAAGAGGGAGGGTATACTGTAATTGGTATGTCCGTCCGTACGTACGTCTAGCTGTCCGTTCGTCCGTCTGTTACGCTTTGGGGTACTCATATCTTATTCGTAATTCCTCTTATACCACTGAGTGAAATTTAATGAAACCTTCACAGAATCTTTATTACATATTGCCATTGTGCACCTCCTCTTACTTTTTGATCTGACACATATTTTGGGTTTCCCGGCCACAGCAAAACATGGACTTTTCCATTATAATCATATGGGAGGCGGGGGTATCATTTAGTCAGTTCATTGCTCACAGTACCTCTTGTTTTTGTCAAGTATAACAAGTTAAAAGTGAAATGCAAGTTGCAATACATAACATTTGTAAGATATGGTTTTGGGGAACAAGAAATGGAAAATTATAAAATTTCACACAAAAATGAGAACTAATGAGTAATAATTAAGGAATCACTGTCTAGTTTTGAGAGTATGCCAGGGCATCAACAATAGTGGGAAACATGGGATAATTTGCGTAACGGGCGAAGCCCGTTATGCTAAAATTATCCCATGTTTCCCACTATTGTTGATGTCCCTGGCATACTCTCAAAACTAGACAGTGATTCCTTATATTTCCATTTCATTGTGAAATAAAATTGTAGACTTAGACATTAAGAATGTAGACTAATCGATTTGAATTACACAAGGACTTCCATGCCAATTCCAATAGTCCTCGCACACTGACTCAAACACAAAGGCAGATTTACATGCATATTTGGCCTCCTTAGCGTCAGACACAGAGACACATGCACACGAGATTTGCATGCGTATTAGGCCTCCTTAGCTGCTGACCTATCGACCTGCCTAATTTACATTCCGGCAGAATTATCAGGAAATCAACTCCGCTTACTTTGAAAGGGTTATTATAGAGAAAAATTTAGAAATGGAAATATAAAACAATAGATATCACAACTGCTTTTGGATTTTGTATGTGTACATGTATTAAGTTTTAGTACCAATGAAACAAAGTCTTGTTACAAAACAGCAAATTATATAAGGAATACAACATACACAGAAGACCTTACATAGATTTACAATGTGCTTGTGGTTCTATGAATTGTTTTCATTCAATACATGTATGGCCCAGGTAGAACAAATCACACAAGTCTCTAATGCTGATGACAGGTGAACACTGTGTCATGATGTCCACAATAAATGGAATATTTTTTCAGGAGAGCTTCTACCATGGCAGGCCCTTGAATGCCAGACAGTTTTATTTTCATTCCTGTGGTAAATTTGTCTTTGATGATTGTATTAAAATATTGGTACATACATCCCAATATCAGTGGTGATTTCTTTTCTGGAGATTATCTACACGATTCCCTTCACAACTGTCTCTTGGCAGAATTTTCTACAAAGTGTATAATTGAAAAAAAATTAAGAATATTTCACAATGTTTATTTAACAAAAATTATTTCACATTATGTATCTGACTTTCAATAAATGAAATCAAGGACTTCAAATAACCTTTTATGATATACCGGTTATTTTAATATATTTTCTAGGGAAGTCAACTTTACCGGGTACTCGATCCAAGGTCCAAGTATCGAATACTAAAAACAAGAGGCCCATGGGCCTTATAGGTCACCTGAGCATTATGCAACAACTTTCCAGTGACTGAATTTGATTCATGTTTTAAGGTCTTCAATCTCTAATAGGAACAAATTCAATGAAATTATGAAAACATAACAGATGTGTAGGCATTGAATACTCAGTTTATTTAGACATACTTCCCATGCATTTATTACCATAAGTATGTTTAGTGGGATGTGTCCTAATTCATGACCTTGAGTTTTGGTAAAAATTATCTCCCCTTTTTTTAATTAATAAAAAAAATCAATTAAAAAAAATTTAGCTGGTAAAAGAATTGCTTTCAATTTTCATTCTATATTTAATATTTTAATGCATCTTTCCACCACAGGATTTATTGATATTCAAATTATTTGAATTTTTATTTTAAAAAAACACTTTTCCCCATAGACTTCAATGCAATCTTTGTTAATTAACTACTGCTTAATTCATGAACTTTTTGAAAATTTCTCATGGGCAATCCTTTTCCTCTATGAAATGCTTTAATATAATATCGGAGTATTGTGTACTTGACGGACATTCAAGGGTAGAAAATTTGGTCCCATTAGGGATTGAAATCCTTAAGCCAGATGCTATGGCATTAACAATTTTTGAAAGTGGCACCATTGATCATTATAACAATACGCTTAGCAGTTGCTTAGTTTGGTTATTGAATACCCAAAGGCAGGGTAGTGGAGCAAAAAATGCATGTCAACTAATCAGTAGTGCCCCTTTCACACATGAAACCCTGACCCTTAGGCCTAGATCCAAACATTGCACAATTGCATCCTTGCTTTTCAAAAAAATTTGATTAATACCAAGGAACAGATTTCAAACAATTCATTCATTTTTAGTATATAAGTAAACCCCCCCCCCCCCGTCTATGGTACCCCTGACCCAGGGGCCTTGAAATTCACAATTCTGGAAGATTAGGACCCTTGCTCATCATAACTATATAGGTATGTTCACCTGCTTAATACCTAGGAGCAGAAAGGAAAATTTTCAAACAATTCATGTATTTTCACTATAATATCAATAGAGCCCCGCCCTAACAACAGAAACCCAACCCTGGGGCCATAAAATTCACAATTTTGGAAGAGGCATTCTTGTTCATCATTACTATAGTATATACTTTGTTAGTTTATTTTTAAAATACCTAGGAGCAGAGAAGAAGATTTTTAAAGAATTCATGTATTTTCACTATATAATCAATAGAGCTCCGCCCTAACACCAGAACCCCTGACCCTGGGGCCATAAAATTCACAATTTTGGTAGAGGCACTCTTGCTCATCATAACTTTGCACTTAGTTAGTTTATTTAATACCTAGGAGCAGAGAAGAAGATTTTCAAAGAATTCATGTATTTTCACTATATAATCTATAGAGCCCCACCCTAACACCAGAATCCCTGACCCTGGGGCCATTAAATTCACAATTTTGGTAGAGGCACCCTTGCTCATCATAACTATGCACTTAGTTTATTTATTTAATACCTAGGAGCAGAGAAGAAGATTTTCAAAGAATTCATGTATTTTCACTATATAATCTATAGAGCCCCACCCTAACACCAGAATCCCTGATCCTGGGGCCATTAAATTCACAATTTTGGTAGAGGCACCCTTGCTCATCATAACTATGCACTTAGTTTATTTATTTAATACCTAGGAGCAGAGAAGAAGATTTTCAAAGAATTCATGTATTTTCACTATATAATCTATAGAGCCCCACCCTAGCACCAGAATCCCAGACCCTGGGGCCATTTAATTCACAATTTTGGTAGAGGCACTCCTGCTCATTATTACTATGCACTTAGTTGGTTTATTTAATACCCAGGAGCAAAGAAGAAGATTTTCAATGAAATAATGCATTTTCACTATATACTTATTTAGCCCCACCCTAGCACTAGAACCCTTGACCCCAGGGCCATGAATTTCACAATTTTGGTAAAGGACTCAATGCTGATTACAATGATGCAAACAGTTTGACTGCTTGATGTCCAGGAGTAAAGAAGAAGATTTTGAAAGATTGCACTAATTTTAGTGGTTTTGGCCCCACCCCTCAGGCCCCAGGGGGGCAGGGATCATGAAATTCACAATTTTTGTTTCCCTTCACGCAAAGATGCTTTGTGCCAAATTTGGTTGAAATTGGTTCAGTGGTTGCAGAAAAGAAGCTGAAAATGTTCAAATGTTAACGCACGACGCACAACGCACGACAACGGACGAAAACAGATGGCAATAGGTCACCTGAGTTTACTCAGGTGACCTAAAAAGTTACTCGTTTACTCAGATGTATATTATTTCTTTTTACAAGGTACACATTTTTATCAGAAACTTATCAATTATAACTAAAACATGCAAATGGTAATTAGCATGTCTTCATCTACACCTAGCTGTAAAACACCCGTTATCGCCTTGATCTACATTCATTCATTCAGTGAAATCTGACATGCAAAGAAATTAATGCCACTATACCCACTTCAAGAATGAAGTGGGTATATAGAAATAACAAAAGATTCAAAACTGCGGAAAGTGAACTTGTGTAGTAAGTTTAGTGTAAATATACTGGAAACAACCAACAAATGAAATAATATAAGACTAGCGATCCTGACCAACAACATCTGTCCCCTCTCTTTCGCTAGTTATATAACCTACATGTGTACACAGCAGTTTTTCAAATAGATCCAATTAAAACAACCTTTTGTAATTTTGGGTGTATTGTGCATTTGTGTTTTATTTGATAACTAATTTTAGTACCAAAAATTATTTCCAATGGAATTCATAATTATCTGTACATGTAATGAAAAAGTCAGATATCGAGTAAGCGATTATTAAACATGATAAATATTGACTGATTTGACTTCTCTAATATTTTTTTGTATTTGTTTTCTCTTTCAAAAGCCTACTATTATAAGTAATCATGTATTTGCATGTATTTAAAAAAAAATGAAAAGAAAATAAGTCAACAAAAATTAGAAAAATCAAAATATACTTTCAAAAATAGTATTCGGTTCATGATCAGTTTTGCCATCATAACAAGATGATTTGTTATGCTATAAAAAATATGTATCATAAGTTATGAAAATTTTTTCCACTTATCTAGAAATATAATAAATTGATGTACTCACCTTCAGTGTTTCTGGTTGTGCTGAGTTGAGTTTTCTTCTGCCATTTAGAGGTGGCACAGGGCAAATCCACAATGCAATCTTAATTATATCCCCTTTCTGTTAGCTGCCTCCGTAACAGGGACACATCTATACAAAACACAATGTAGTTCTTATGCTTGCGTTTTAATTTCTGTCCAGATTTTACAGTTTTGGCCCATCCTTCAACATACATGTATTAACATTAAATGAGAAAGGATATATAAATGTATACACAAACTCGGCATGATAATTCCTCAAATAATTTCTCCCAGGCATGTAATCATGGTAATTAGAGTACCAGTTCGTTCGATAAGACCCGACCATAACAGCTATCATATTACGATATCTATCATGTCTAAAGCATGCCTGCATAGGGAGGCGACATTTTCAGGTTAAAACAATCAAAGATAAGGGTGACAATAAAAGATAGGCTAATCACACAGCGTGAGTTACCTTATTTATTTTGAAGAGAAGGCCTGTCACTTCCAGTCATTTGTGCTCCACGTGGGTTTGTTGACAATAATTTCACCCTGAATCGTCTATATGTTAGATTATTACGCGAATGTAGTACACAATTGATAAAAGGAGTTACATACCTCTTTTCTTCTATTTCATACAAGATTATTGAAAAGATAAGCTCCTCAGTAGCTATGTACCTGTCATTAGTTCTTAAACATAATTACCTACTTGAACTATTTTGTCCCTCTTAGTATTTCTAAAGATCGCTTCAGTACCCCGTGCTAATCAAATGTTGAACCGTTTTAGACATACAGAATTGTCGTTCGTTCTTCTCTCAAACGTGAAACGTATCAGCAGTAACAAAGTAACTATTCGTTCTATTATTAGGCTATTATTTTTATTGGAACTTTTTTTACATTAATCACAATAAATTGTTAAAATAAATTCGCCATAACACACGCTTTTTTATTTGATAATAACGATAAAGATTGGGAAGGGGTCAAATATGATTAAGCGGGTTGTATGCCCTTAGTTTAAGATACATCCGTTTGGAGTACCATGAAGCGGGGCAAACATCTTGAGAGGTCGAAAGGTCAACAAAGCATGCAAAAGTAAAAGGCGGCTTCCGCCTTCCGCCTTCCGCCTAAAAAGTAAATACTTGCATAAATTTGTCTCATAATAGATTTTATTTTAATGCAATAAGTATTTTGATACCCCGGTTACCCATCAATTGGTTAATTTCTTTCCATAATCCTTTCAACGCTAGAACACCTTATCTTATCCTCCTTCAATGAGTAAAAAATCTGTAAAACAGTTTGTCGTGTGTTGTCACCTTTGTGACGTTTAATAATTTGTTTGAAATTCTCAAAAGTATTATTAATAATGACATATAATTTTTAGCAGACACAAGATATCAAGATGAGAAATAAAACCAATTTTGTAAAGGGAGATAATCCAAATTTAGGTATGCTCTTTACAGCATCGAGAAGGGCTAGTTCAAGTTTGGGCGGAACATAGTGAATGGGTATTCCTTGTGGGATTTCATTCAATATTTGTGCAATAACCCCTGATTTTTTCCCATCATGACACTAGCACCGTCAAAATTAGCACACACAAGGGTTGGAGTTCCATCATGTTCTGCTTTGAGTTTATCAAACCCTAAATCAACCTTTTGTAGTGCATGTTTTATGCCCTTAAGTACGCTCTCAGCATGACCATGCTCTGAATTCACTGTATCGATCATCTCTGTTTGGGCCTTGCCATCATGTACAAAACGTACATGTACAATCTTTTGTACTAAAACAGATATATCACTACTTCTATCGGAAAGTAGTGATGGAAAAGTAGATGATTTGATTTTGTTTGCCAGGACGTCATTACGTAAATTATCAGCTATGATGTCTGTAAATTTAGAAGCCATGCAATCATTCTGATAATTATCTCCAATGTCCAAACAAAGTTTTTTCGCTAGTTCACACTTTTTTTCTCCTTTGCTAAGAAATAAGCAATATTCAATAAATTGTGAAGGCGTTGAATCTCATTTTTGGTAAGTTTTGCAAATGACTCTGCAATTGGATTTGCAGTATCAGATCTTTTCTCATCTCGAGAGCTTTTTTTTCAGCAGACTGATTTGATTCCCCACTACCAGGTCCTTGTAAATAGAAGTGAAGTTTTTTGGCATTGATGTGATTCCTGTCATGAGATAAAAGAATTGAACGATGTAAACTTGTAGATCCTTTTATAAAACTGCTGTTCCCTGCAATAACTGGATATTTTTATACCCCCGCTCCGAAGGAGAGGGGGGTATACTGTTTTACCCTTGTGTGTCCGTCCGTAACAAATTTTCGTCGCAGTTTTCTCAGCAACCACTCATCGTAGATGCTTGAAATTTTAACACAATCTTCTCTGAGGTATGCTATATGGTGGGATATATTTTTGCTCAAATCCGATGTCAACTTCCTGTTTATCTGTGCGTCTGTCCGTTTCATACATAACAAATTTTCGTCGCAGTTTTCTCAGCAACTACTCAATGTAGATGCTTGAAATTTTAACACAATCTTCTCTGAGGTATGCTATATGGTGGGATATATTTTTGCTCAAATCCGATGTCAACTTCCTGTTTATCTGTGCGTCTGTCCGTTTCATACATAACAAATTTTCGTCGCAGTTTTCTCAGCAACTACTCAATGTAGATGCTTGAAATTTTAACACAATCTTCTCTGAGGCATGCCATATGGTCGGATACATTTCTGCTCAAATCCGATGTCAACTTCCTGTTTGTCTGTGTGACTGTTCGTTTCATACATAACAAATTTTCGTCACACTTTTCTCAGCAACTGCTCATCAAAGATGCTTGATATTTTAACACAATCTTCTCTGAGGCATGCCATATATTAGGATACTTTTTTGTTCACATCCGATGTCAACTTCCTGTTTGTCTGTGCGTCTGTCCGTTTCATACATAACAAATCTTCGTCATACTTTTCTCATTAGCTATTCATAGCAGATGCTTGGAATTTTATTACACTCTTTGTTGAGGCATGCCATATGGTGGGAATAATTCTGATATGAATCTGATGTCAACTTCGTATTTTTTGTGCATCTGCCTGTAATTGAACTTGTGTATAACATGATATTGCTTATTTACATCAGAGCGGGGGTATTACTAGTGAGCATTGGCTCACAGATTTCTTGTTTACAATACGAGTAAATGCAAGTTAATTTTTCTTCCACCACTTCTAACCATGGAAAGTCTTCTGCCCATCCTTCTACAAGAGATCCTGTCCGTATTGTCCGTGACTACACTACTTCTACAACAGGACAAATCTTCAAAGCTGTTTCTAACAGAAATGTTTTTATGAAAAGCATAAACTTTACTCAAGTGCTATTTACAATCAATTCGTTTGAAGTTAATAACTCTTCAGAGAATTAATATTTATTGCCTGTCCAACAGCAACACCTAACTGTTCAGGGAAAGATTTGTCGTTGTTCACAACAACAGAATCCAAAGACATACCCTGTGCTTTGTATATGGTAATACCATAACTGAGTTTAAGGGGAAATTGGGTCCTTTTTGCAACAGTCAGCTTAGAAACAGGATCAAAAGTAGTAAATGTAAACTTTTTGATGGGTACAGTAACCTGCTTCTGAGTCAATTGAAAGACAAAATCCTGATCTATGTTTATCACTCCCAATTAAACCATTTACAAGGGTTTCAAAAAGATTTATGAGCAACATAACACTACACATTTCTTTAACTGCAAGATTTCTGGGTGCGAACATCTTATTCAAATAATGCTTGCTTCCTTCATCATCTGACGTAAAACATTTCTTGGTACTTGGAAGTTGTTGCAGTTTATTCATGTTATATAAATCTGCATCTTAATTTCTAGAAAATAATTGTACAGCATCACCTTCATTATGTTCCCCAAACGAAGTTTGGGAACATATTGTTTTTACTCGGTTTCTTATTATTATTATTATTATTATTATTCTTTTTTTTCTTCTTTGTTCTCCGGTACTTTTTTTGTCCGCGAGTGTTCTCAGAAATTGTTCATCCAACTGAGCTAAAACCTTTTTAGGGTTAATAGGTGTGTTGTGTAGGTGTGCGGAACGAAGGTCATTTTGCGCGCATACGCATGCACGTGCGCGCGAGTGAAATGAGTGAAATGACTGATATACTTTACATAGCTATAACTTTTACATTTTTTAATGAAATTCTTTAAAACTCATTATATTAGGATATATTAATAGTGTAGATAATATGACATGGTCAAATTAGCACGAACTCACGCGCATGCACATGCGCTGCGCTCTGATTGGTTGAAACAAAAACCTCAATATCTTTTTTGTTTTTTGACGTAATACTTTGAAATTTAAAATATAGGCATACTTTAGAATGTTCTACAATATGATATATAAATGTTTTCATGAAAACACGCGCATGCACGTGCGCTGCAATCTGATTGGCTTAAACTTTAAATGGCTATAACTCCCTTGTTTTTCAACCAAACAGGATGGGATTTAGAACATAGACAGACATAATAGACTCCTACAAGAGGGTATGGTCGTCATGCACATGCATGCACGTGCGTTCACGTGTGCTTCGCTCTGATTGGCTGAAACAAAAATCTCAATATCTTTTCTGTTTTTTGTCGAAATGCTTTGAAATTTAAAAGATAGGCATACTTTAGGATATCCTACAATATGATATATAACAATTGTCATTAAATCACGTGCATGCACGTGCGCTGCAATCTGATTGGCTTAAACTTTAAATGGTCATAACTCCCTTGGTTTTCAACCAAACAGGCTGGTATTTAAAAATTAGATAGACATAATGGACTCCTACAAGAAGGTATAATCATCATGCACATGCTTGCTCATGCGTGCACGTGAAATGCGTAAAATTAAAAATGCTAAAATTTAAAAATATTTCGTCTCCTTCTGGGAAAACGTTGCTCAAGTCTTAATTATATAAAGTATGTCTTATTTAAAAGAACTTATGGGAATTTAGCACCAAAAGGGAATTGGGGAGCGTTTGGGTAACATCTGTAACGGTTCCCGTTACAATTAGCCCTAGTTATTATTATTATTCTTTTTTTTCTTCTTTGTTCTCCGGTACTTTTTTGTCCGCGAGTGTTCTCAGAAACTGTTCACCCAATTGAGCTAAAACCTTTTTAGGGTTAATAGGTGTGTAGTGTAGGTGTGCAACACGAAGGTTATTTTGCGCGCATACGCATGCACGTGCGTGCGCGTGAAATGAGTGAATTGACTGATATACTTAATATAGCTATTACATTTACATTTTTTGATGAAATGATTTGAAACTCATCATATAAAGATATATTAATACTGTAGATAATGTGACACTGTCAAATTAGCACGAACTCACGCGCATGCACGTGCGCTTCGCTCTGATTGGCTGAAACAAAAAGCTCAATATCTTTTCTGTTTTTTGACGAAATGCTATGAAATTTAAAACATAGGCATACTTTAGGATGTACTACAATATGATATATAACAATTGTCATGTAAGCACGCGCATGCACGTGCACTGCAATCTGATTGTCTTAAACTTTAAATGGCTATAACTCCTTTGTTTTTCAACCAAACAGTATGGGATTTAGAACATAGACAGACATAATGGACTCCTACAATGTGGGGTAGTCGTCATGCACATGCGTGCACTTGTACTTTGCTGTGATTGGCTGAAACAAAAATCGCAATAT